>NC_088921.1:19122500-19262500 GCF_038396675.1 Hydra vulgaris | reverse complement strand
CGCATCAGTATATATTTATTCAATGTTATGTTGACTGAAAGTAAACACTAAAAAGCCAGACCAGAATGAAATTAAAATAATAATGTTTTTTTTTTTTTAAATAAAACATTACAGTTTAAAACCAAACTAATAGCCGAGGATTCCTAATCTAAGGGGATATTATCTAATCTAATCCTTACCTAACCCTGCCCAACCCAAACCCTTTGATGTGTTATCAACTCTTTTGTGTGTTCTCCCTAAATCAGTCGATGGGTGTACTACTGCTTGTGTGTTTTATATATATTGTAATAGTAGTAGGTTTTACTAAATATTAAATAAAACTTAAATTATATTTAATTATTGTAAGCTGTTAGGTATATTTACTGATTATCAACTTGTTTTAAAATCATTTATATAGTTTGCTGTATCTGTGTCATTAAGGAAGCGCAACAAATTAAGATTATATGGAGGTTTTAAGTCAAAATCAGATGCAATACTTCGTACAAGTATGAATAAGCAAAACATTGAAAAGGTAACTTGAATGCTATAAAACACATTATTGCACATTCCAATGACTACTATATTTGTATATTTGCAAATAATTGCACATACACACATTATTTGCACAGTTCAACAGAGTTATAGATATGTTGCACTATGTTATGATGATAAAGATTACACTATTTATACAACTTGTTAACGTTATTGATTGTTATATCAATAAATTGTTAGTGTTTGCATTAATACTAATATAATATGATAATACTTATGCGCAGGCATTTATTTATGAATTTATCTTCAAATATTTAGGGTTTAAAGTTTAAAAAAGATCATCTCAGTTCAAGATTTAGTTACAAATGGAACAAAGAAAAATGTTTACTTGATCTTGAAATGTTACCTTCCAATGAAAATATAAATTTTAGCAGTTTAGCTATTAAATATAATCTTCGTAAAATGGAAGGTTAGTTATTTTTTGTTATACCATAATTTGTTATTTATTTATATTACAATTTGTTAGTTATTTATATTACAAAATTATGAGCACTAATATGTATTAGCAAAATGTGGATTTTAAATTTTTTTATACTGTATGATCCTCTCAATTTGTTCTATATATAAAAAAAACTGCATTAAATTTTAACACTTTTCCTGGTTTTGATGATTTTGTAGATATCTTTGCTATATAATTTATAATGTATTTTCTTAAACCCTAATAATAGGAAAAATACCTGGAAACGCCGGTCAGGTTACAAAGGAGCTGCTGAAGGAAAATGGTGTTGATGTAGCAAAATTCCATTTAATTCGTCCTCTATTTCTACTTTTAATGAAACTGAAAATGCAAGCAATTGTTATTCCAAGCCTCAAATAAAAAAAATAAGGTATGTTTTTTATTCTCACAAGCAATTTTAATTTTTAGTTAAAGCAACCATAATCTCATTTGCGCCAACGTTATATTTTAGAAAGTGTATTGTCTTTGAAAATAAAAAATATAATAAAAATTAACTATGGCTTAACATACTTTGAATGATCAATATATATCCATTTTAGTTTTTGAATGAGCCTACAATTTTAATGAGATAATAAATGTGGCATGTTCATTTTAGGTTAGATATAGCAGGTTGCAAAAGTATTTCTATACCAACAGGTTTCTAATAAAGTACTGAAAGAAAAGTTGGAGCAAGATATTGAAAAAGGAAAATATAGAATTGGAAAATTGATTGTTCCAAAAACTTTTACAAAAGCATTTTGTGAAAACAACAATTTAGTTACAGAAGAGTTTTTGGTTTATGACAGAAAATTAAGTATCAATGATATCAGAGCAGATATGCTTAAGAACCATAAGGCTTTTATGAGGTTCAGAACTGATCAGGAGTATTTAGACCTAAGCAAGGAAACAATAGTAGACAGTTTAAAAAGAAATGATGATTATGATAATAGAAGTGTTTTGCACTTGAGAAAATAATAAAAAAGTTGAGCGTACCAGACATTTGATGTTTTGGCATGATGGATCTTCACTATCCAGCCATGGTCATATATTGATGTTGATATCAGTAATGTATGACAAAGCAATTTTTTTTAATAATGATGAGTACTATAAAAAATATGGAGAAAAAAAATCAATATTTAGGCAAAAGTAGAAAAACCTTTTTTATATATACTAGCACTGTGTCCTTCAAATGACGAACAACTCGACTACTCATATTTTCGAATTGAAGATATAATCTCTCTAAAATATCCAATAATAGCAAATGATAATATAGAAATTTTTGATATTTTAAGAATCTTTAAAGGTGACCATCCAGCTTCACAGTTCGAATCTGGACAAAATAAAGACGGAAATTTTCCATGTCATGGATGTAGTCTATTTGCTCCAACAGCTAAAAAGTATTCACACTCATTTCAATGTAAGACATTGAGTTTAAAACAGAGAGTTGAAAAAATATTTCAAAAAAACTTATCAAAAGATAACTTTAAAAGTGGAAAGATCTATTTATATAAAATTTTATCTAAAAGTGACATTATAAGTGAGCTTGTTGGAAGAAATTTACACTTTACAGTAACCTCAAATAAAAAAAATTTAAAATGGCATTCTTGTTAATAAACTGCATGGGATTCAGCGTCTTCCAGCTCTGATGTGTACCAAATCATTTGAATGTTTTGATAGCTCAAACTTAGTTGATTATGAAGTATTGGTTAATGAGCCATTACATGACATTTCTAATCGTATAAAAATCTACAGAAACAAATTCCATTCCATTTAGAAAAGTGGGTAAAACCAATTGTTCAGCAAATAATTTCTGATTCTTTTTACTGTGAGCTTAAAAACTCAGGTGATCATCGGAAGAGTTTGCTAGTTATAACTAGATGGTTTCAGGAGCATCAACCTTTCCACTTTATTTGCACACTTCTTACACAGTTATCAGAAATACAATAAATACTTTACCTAGGTGATGATTTCAGAAAACCTGTTGTTATATTGAGGTTACTAATTACAACATTTTTACATTCGATTTATACAAACATATACTTAGAAGGAAACATCAAATCAATGAGCGAAAGAAAGTGTTTTGGTATTTATTACCATAGTTTAATTAGAAACTCTGGAGAACAATTTAGATTATTTTCAGGGCGTTCATGTAATACCGAAAAAGAAGAAGCCTTTTTCCATCCTTTTAAAGAATTTACAAATCTCACTTCAAATCATAATCTTAATTATATAATAATTCTTAATTATATAATAAGAATCCAATCTAAACAAATTCTAAACAATAAGGAAAATGACTCCCAAATAAAAGAATCTAAACTCTATCATTTGTATTCTTCTATTAAACAATCGTATAAAAATCATGTCATTTATTTTACTATGATAGAGCAATATCCGTGGGAGTATCAATCGATGCTTGAGAATATAGCAGATTATTTAGTAGAAGGAAAATGGTGCAACGAAACAAACACTGTTGTAGTGTTTTTTGATTTAGAGAATAAGGACTCTTTAAAAAGATTAACCCACTTTCGATCTACTTCTATCACAAAAAACAATCACTATATAGCGTCATGTTGGATCAAATGTCTTGAAAATCTTCAAAAAATTCCTGCATTAAAAATTATGGATAAGCGGTAATGTAGTTCAACTTGATTATTTGAAATACTCGAACCGAGTTAGTTTAGAAAAAATAAAAAGTTCTACAGATATTCCGATTGAAATAATTAAAGATTAATTAATTTTATGAATAAATTTTCTTGTTATTTATGTCTTTTAACCTATAGTTAAAGTATGAAATGTCTAAAATTGATTTATCTTTAACTGAACGGTCCTCAGAGTTTTTTTTATTTTTCTACATCTGCTTTTTAAACTATTCTTCAAATCTGCAATCCTTATTTCTCAGTCAGGTCGATTTCTTAAATTTAGATTTAAGCCCCTAATATTTTATTTACCAAATTTTATAAACAAAAAACTTTTTTTAATATCGAAACCTGGGTCTCATAAAAATATCGTAAAGATTTAAAAGTAGTACAAAAAATGTTTCGTTAAAGATTTTTGAAATAAATAAAGAAAGCGCTAATATAAAAAAAAGATTATTTGGAAATCCGATTTTAAAATCCTTCTTTTGATAAATAGTTCACAAAAATTAGTTCACTTCTTTTTTTATGTCAAAATCGCATCGGCAGTCGTTGCTTTTAAATGATACAAAATGCGTTCCAGATATGAACCGAATTACTCGAATAGTTTCTTTTGTTCTATTGCGATAGCGAGTAATACATTTTAATCTACAAGAAATAATAACCATCCTTAAGTACATTGAGTTTCTATAGTTGACGGGTTAAAACTGTTCGCTCTGTTATCGTTTAATTTAAAGGACGCCTCTAACATTCACTTTTCTTGATTAGTAATAATTGAGGAAATGCTCAAATAATTTAAATTTTGAGTGTATTATGTCATAAAGAGTTTGTTAGACAAAAACTAAATTTAAAATTTATGTTATTTAAAACCAATTTAAGATATTCAAAGTGGATATTTAATTATTAGATTAACTTATTATTATTAAATTATTGATTGTCATATTTTTTTTTTCTTTCCAGTCGCGTAATTTTTAATTCTCAAAAACGAAGCTATTGCACAGGAATAGTTTTAAAAAAATCAAAGCTTCGTTTCACCTTTCGAAAAAAATCGCAAAATAATGCGAAAATTTGACTAAAGTAAAAATGGCGGAAAAAGTAATGATAGTTATTAGTTTTCGAGTAATACTTACTTTTTTTTTCTTAATTGTTGGCATTGTAAACGCATTAACAGAAATACAAACACAATTATTAACTGGCGGATTGGTGTGGCTAGCTGTAATTGTCGTTGTTATACTTGTATTTTGCGTAGTTCGTCAATGTTTAAAAAGTTACGGAATGTGTAAATATTGCACAGGAGCAGACGAGGAAGAAACGTCTGCCCTTTACGAAAACAATGAAAGTAGCGATGAACTGGAAGAATACACAAAATGATCTAAAGATCTAACAGTCGAAGTTAAAATATAAATTCAATTACTTAATGACAAAAGTGCGTATTAAAATCATAAATTATATTTATTTATTTTCTTGTTGAAAAAAGTGCGCCTAAAAATTGACAAGTTAATTTTTTTTGTGACGAATAATATTATTATTATTGTTATAGATTAAAAGACTAATTACTAATTTGTTTTTCAAAGTCTAAGAATTCTGCAAATTATGCTTCAATGATTTTTATTTGTTTTTTGGTAAAACTATAAGCTGAAAGTCTTTGCAATTAACAATATATGGTTTTTCTTCTTTTCGATAAACACGTTTATTGTTGTAGTCGGTCATTTCAATTTTTAAGTTTCCACTGCTGTCAAAATCGCAAAAATCAAACATCTTTGCTGAACTTGTTTTACTTTCTTTAAAGGAGGCATCATCATTTGTGATTATACTCTCAGCAGGTGAAGTATGAGGGTAATCTTTCACTTTTTTTTTAATCTTTTTATCTACGTGACAATGGTGGTGCGAACAATTTGGAATTTTGTTTTGAATAACCTCGTTTTCAAAAACTTTCTCATAGTCAAATATTTTGTTTATGTTTCCCTTTACAATCATCTTGTTATTTTCACAATCGTGAGTTTTACATGAGTGCTGCGTAGTTCTGCTTGACGAGTAAAAATTTTGCTTTGCATTATTATTTTGCTTAAAACTCTGATAAATTTTTTCGTCTTTAATATTAACTAGTTGAAATGCATAATCGCTGGAGCTATCAGTGCTACGACTCTTTAAAAAAACGGCACTTGCATCATTTTCGCTTTGTACTATATCTCTTTTAATAGAATGGCTGACCGGGTCTTTTTGAAGCACTCGGTTTGCTTCATAAACAATACTAACGTTATTGTCTAGCTGTTTAAAATCAGTTGCAAGGCTGTTCAGCCTTTCTGAAATATTTTTAAGCTCGTTAAATACAAACCGATATTCTTTAATTGCTTCGTGCGAAGAAGACTTGTGAAATGGTTTGTTATTTACTCCCATTATTTTCTGCATTGATTTTTTATTTCATCTGCTTCGCTTACATTAAGGGCATTCTAAAAAAAAAGAGATTAAAACATTTTTTTTGCTTTTTTAACACGTAAATAAAATAATAGAGTGCTTAAAACATTGCTTCACAAAATCGAGTCAACTTCGCTTCCATTGAATCATACAGATTCATAATAACATGCGGTAAGATGTTTCTTAATGCATATTTTATAAAGAACTCTTTTAATTTATTGAATAGAAAATATTTATTGTATTCCATGCACTTTATTAAATCTTAAGTTGGATTAGGTTATTTAAAAAAAATTTTTTAACCAAAAAATTTTTTTCATGGACGAAAAAATGAGTTGTTAAAAAATAAATACATTTAAACTCTATTACCATAAATATAGTTATTTAGGGAAATTTTTAACTGAAAATTGATAAAACTGCGTTGTTAGAGAAAACAATAATATTATTTCTTTTTTGATAAATAAACTTTACTAAAAGTCGAACTAAAAAATAAAAATTATTTACATAAATATTATTAGTATTTTCATTTTATGAAAACATTTTTTTTGTCAGTCATTACAGATGCGCAGTCATTACAGATGCGCAGTCATTACAGATGCGCAGATTTAATTACGGACGTTTGTAAAACAGAAACATAAGCACATTTTTTTTCCTTTTATCTATTTTTTTTTTTTTGGCGCTTGTTTGTTTTGAATACTCGTAGCAATTTCTTTTTCTCTTTTTTAGCTACATTACCAACATTATATTGAAAAAGCAACACTTGTTCATAAATTTGTATTCCCTGAAAATAAGTTTTTCTGTTTCCGGAATTTTTATTTTCGGATATATATATATATATATATATATATATATATATATATATATATATATATATATATATATATATATATATATATTGCAAATCATTAATTAAAATAAAGTCTTGCACAAAATAGTTTAAATAGTTTCATAATTCGAACTTTGGAAATAGCAGTTATTTTAGTCTATTTTTCGTTAATTTTATAATGATAGATTTCAAATTTAAATCCTGATTGCAATAATATATTCTAATTTTTTTTAATAGTTTTATTTGGTTGCACTCATTTTTATTTATCCAAAAAAAATTACTCCAAATAATCTGTTACAATGTTTTACTAAAATTTCCAAAATCAGGATTCACCATTTCTACGGAATTTCAACTATTTTTCTTAAAAAAAAAAATTTGATAATTTACTTTTCTTGTCACATTCTTTTTTTCTATTTCCACAATTATTTTTTTTACATGGGGATGATTTTTATTGCATCATGGCCACAGCTTGCTAGAGATTGTGATGTAAGTTTAGCAAAAAGTTAACCAGATAATTTTAAATTTTGACGTTAGTATTTTTTAAATTTATTTTAAGGAAACTTTGTGAGATCCTAATATTTTTAACATTAAGAACCGCAACATGGGGATTAACATTTTATAAGTAAGTTCCCCGTTTCCGCGAGTTTGTTTCATCTTCAAGATAATAGATATCTCGAACTCATATGAAATGTCTATTTCAACTCAGATATCGGATACTCGCGAGTTGACTTGCACAATTGGTATTTATTAAAAGTAACCCACCAGTGATAAAGTATGCTGAACATATATAAACATTTGAAGGTTTAGCAAACCATTGCTTGCTAAATGCACTACTATCTACAACACGATATATATATATATATATATATATATATATAATATATATATATATATATATATATATATATATATATATATATATATATACACATATATATATATATATATATATATATATATATATATATATATATATATATATATATATATATATATATATATATATATATATATATATATCTCAAAACATCGCCAAAAATATTAATTTAGATGCGAGAATTGAATCAGTTGCACCAGCGCAAGCGTTTGTTTCGCTAAAAGATCACAAACCAAATTTTCAAAATAAACTCCCTTGTAGGCTACTAGTACCTTCAAAAAGTGAACTAGGGCACGTTAGTAAAATAAAACTAGACAAAATTAATAACTCTATTCGGAAAAAATTAGGTTTACATCAGTGGAAAAATACCACTGATGTTATAGATTGGTTTTCTAAAATTAACAATAAAAATGAATGGACATTTATACAATTTGATATTATTGATTTTTACCCCTCAATTACAGCAGAAATTTTAGATAAAACAATAGAATTTGGAAAATCCCATTTAGAAATTACTGAGGACACTATCCGTATAATTAAGCACAGCAGAAAAAATTTACTCTATTTTGATAAGGAAACGTGGAAGAAAAAAACCACGCACGAATGCTTTGATGTAACAATGGGAAGTTACGACGGAGCAGAAATTTGCGAATTTGTAGGTTTATATATTTTAAATACCCTAGCTAAAATAATCCAAATTAATCAATTAGGTCTTCATCGCGACGACGGTTTAATAATAATGCATAAAAAATCAGGGCCACAACTCGAAAAAAATTAGAAAAGATATTATTAAAGTTTTTAAAAATATTGGCTTCCTAATTGAAATAAATATAAATTTAAAAATAGTGAATTTTCTTGATGTCACATTTAACCTCTCAGAAAGTTCCTATAAGCCCTACAAAAAACCTAATGACGAATTATTGTATGTTAATGTAAATTCGAACCATCCCCCTCAAATTCTAAAACAAATTCCAATTTCAATTAACAATAGGCTAAACCAAAACTCTTCTAATGATAATATTTTTAACTCCTCTAAACGCGTTTATGAAGATGCCCTTAAAAAAAGTGGCTTTCAAAATTTCGAGCTAAAATTTGAAAAGAAAATTGCAAAAAAGCGTAATAGAAATAGAAACATAATTTGGTTCAACAGCAAAAATGTTTCAACAAATATAGGTAAAATTTTTCTAAAATTAGTAGACAAACATTTTCCTCCCTCTAATAAATTACATAAGATTTTTAACAGAAATACCATTAAAGTAAGTTATAGTTGTACAAAAAATTTAGAAAGAATTATAAAAGGCCACAACTACGCGTTAATTAATAAAAAAAAAAACACTGATTATTGTAATTGTAAACAAAAAATAGATTGCCCTCTAAATGGAAAATGCCTTTCGAAAAATGTAATTTACAAGTGCATTGTTTCCTCACAAAACAACCCTGATAAACAATATATTGGCTTAACCGAGGGGGAATGGAAAAAACGTTATGCCAGCCACAAACAATCGTTTAAACACAAAAAATATTCAAAAGAGACTATGCTGTCAAAATATATTTGGGATTTAAAAGAAAAAAATAAAAATTTTAATTTACAATGGTCTATTCTAAAATCTGCCCCTGCCTATAATAACATTTCCAAAAAATGTATGCTATGATTGCAAGAAAAATTTGAAATAATTACTCATTTAAATCAAGAAAATTTATTAAAATAAAAAATCTGAATTAATTTCTAAATGTAGGCACGAAAATAAATACCTCTTAAAAAATTATAAAAACAAATGACCAAATTAAACTATCCCCATTCCAAAGAAAATTATTTCATAATTACTTTCTGTAACTTCCCGTTAACAAAAAAATATAGTAATTAAAAATTTTTTATAATAATTTATAACTTCCTGTAAAATACTTTTTTCTATAAATTGAATACTTTTTTTTGAGATTTAGTAACTCTTCCTGATGATCCAGCAATGGTGAAACTTCAAGTCGAAGATAAAAGTTAGATAAGTGTTTTTTACTAATTAATTATTGCTCTGTTCTTTAAGAACATTGAGCACTCTATTTGTAAAATACACTAACATAATTTACATATATATATATATATAGCGCTGTTGTATGATTTAGTATTAAAAATACTAAACTCTTGATTGTTGTAGAGTGCTCAATATTTAAGAAAAAATATATTTTTTCAAAAACAGAGCGTTTTATACTTATAATTAAATTTTAGAAAAAACAACTTTTAATGGAACTTAAAGTTTCATGCCTATCGGCAATCATCAGCCATGAAGTACAAAATCAAAAATATAAAAAAACGGCACTTGCATCGTTTTCGCTTTGTACTATATCTCTTTTAATAGAATGGCTGACCGGGTCTTTTTGAAGCACTCGGTTTGCTTCAAAAACAATACTAACGTTATTGTCTAGCTGTTTAAACTCAGTTGCAAGGCTGTTCAGCCTTTCTGAAATATTTTTAAGCTCGTTAAATACAAACCGATATTCTTTAATTGCTTCGTGCGAAGAAGACTTGTGAAATGGTTTGTTATTTACTCCCATTATTTTCTGCATTGATTTTTTATTTCATCTGCTTCGCGTAACAAACAACTCGGTGATGCGTCTAAGTGTAATGATTTCACTAACTATGGAGTAAAATCTTCAAAGTGTCCTCCACAAATTAAAGAAATGTCACTATTTGAAAAAGATTTAATAAATCTTGTTAAAACTATCAAATTTCGCAATCTCAGCAACGCAATTTCAAGAAAAAATAAATAATGACATTAAATCTTTACGCAAATCTCAACATCTCTATCAATTGCAATCTTAAAATTGTTAACTACCTTGATTTAACTTTTAATCTTATTCAAAATTCTTTTCAACCATACTGCAAGCCTGAAAATAACCTAAGTTATGTGCATGCTGATTCTAACCATCCACCAAGCATAATAAATAATCTTCCAAAAAATATCGAGCTAAGATTGTCCGCCAACTCATCAAGTGAAGTTATTTTTAATAAATCGACACACCTTTATGATGACGCATTAAAGCAATCGGGATACATTTATAAATTGACATATAAACCAAGCATAAATAATGTTCCAAAAAATAACCGCAAACGAAACATAATCTGGTACATAATCTGGTACATAATCCTCCATTTAGTAAAAATGTTACAACCAAAATTGGTCAACGCTTTTTAACCCTAATTGACAAGCATTTTCTTAAAAACCACCAACTACACAAAATATTTAACAGAAACACACTTAAAATAAGCTACTCCTGTATGCCAAACATCAAATCTATTATCAACTTACACAACAAAAATATTTTATATGGTGATCTAAAATTATGAGAAAAAGCCTGCAATTGCATTAAAAAATCTCTTTGTCCACTGAACAACAATTGCTTGTCTAACAATATCGTTTACCAAGCCACCGTAAGCTCAAATAAACCTCAATACAACGATAAAGTATACATTGGGATAAGCGAAACCTCATTTAAGCTACGTTATGCAAACCATCAAAAATCTTTTAACATAAAAAAATACAAAAACGACACTGAGTTGTCTAAGGAAGTATGGGAGTTAAAAGAAAACAATTTTACAACTTCAATCAAATGGAATGTTATTAAACGCTGTAAATCATACAATCCTGCGTCAAAAATTTGTAAGCTTTGTTTAAATGAGAAATTCGAAATATTATTTTACAAAGGGAACAATCTGCTAAACAAAAGAGGCGAATTAGTTTCTAAATGCAGACACAAAAATAAATTTCTCCTTTCATTATTTGATAGCGGAGATTAGTTTTCCATTACGTCTTCTTGTAATATAACGTCAGAACTCATTCTACCGTAGTTTGTAATTTTTAAACGGTTTTTTATATTTTTGATTTTGTACTTCATGGCTGATGATAGGCATGAAACTTTAAGTTTCATTAAAAGTTGTTTTTTCTAAAATTTAATTATAAGTATATATATATATATATATATATATATATATATATATATATATATATATATATATATATATATATATATATATATATATATATATATATATATGAAGACCTCAGTGGAATATATATATATATATATATATATATATATATATATATAATATATATATATATATATATATATATATATATATATATATATATATATATATATATATATATATATATATATATATATATATATATATATATATATACATATATATATGAAGACCTCAGTGGAAAACGGCGTTGTCACATTTAAAAAGTATTGAGAAAGTATTTATTGATCATTAATAAGTCTTTATTTAAAGCAAATGAAACTAAGCAATTTAAAAAAATTTATATTATAATTATTTTATTTAAAATTTATTCAAAAACAAAACATTTTGTAATTTTTTATACAAAAATTTTTTTTTCTTTGCTTTAAATAAAGACATTTATTAATGATCAACAAATACTTTCTCAATACTTTTTAAATGTGACAACGCCGGTTTTTCCACCGAGGTCTTCATATATATATATATATATATATATATATATATATATATATATATATATATATATATATATATATATATATATATATATATATATATATATATATATATATATATATATATATATGTACTCATATTATATATTTGTATATGTATATTTGTTTACGATAAAAAACTTTTATGAAAATATTTCAAATGCAAACTCACGAGTTAAAAAAATGCTGGGCGAGTACATATTGTGTGGGAAACTGTAAAAACCTAAAATCATATTTGCAAAAAGAAAAAAATGGTTGTAGCTATGAAGATGCAGGTGGTAAGCCGCAAGATGGTTCATAAGATTTTGGTTGAAAATTGGTAAAACTTGCTGAAAACTTTAAATTTATTAAATAAAATACTTTTGATCCCTAATCATAAATGGCTGATTAATTGAATACCAGGTTAAAAATCCCTGAAATTGAATCCATATATATATATATATATATATATATATATATATATATATATATATATATATATATATATATATATATATATATATATATATATATATATATATATGTATATATATATATATATATATATATATATATATATATATATATATATAGATATATATATAGATATATATATATATATGAATATATATATATATATATATATATATATATATATATATATATATACATATTAGGGTAGGTCGATTTTAATTCCGCATATTGCGTAATATTGCAGTAGTTAGAGACAGTTAAAATATGAACACTCTCAAAATTTGAGAGATTTTGGATGAAGAATCGTTTGCGGATTTAATTTCTAAGATTTGTAGGATTATGCGAAAAAACATCTTAGAAGGCGTTATATGCAAAAATTGACATTTTAAATATGTTCATATTTAATTGTTTTTTAAAATTAACTGCATTTCTGAATGATTTAAGTTTATAATAATTTAAAACAATTAAGCTAATTTTATAACAACTTGTTAACTATTCGAAGATTTAGTGAAACTTTTATTCTTATATTTACATAAGAATATCAAAATAAACATTTTTACAATTTAAAACATTTTGAACATGGACATATATATTTAGGAAAATATTTTCAATTAAAAAACATCATTAGAATGGGAATAATGTCCTTTCGAAACATATGGTTTAGGCATCTTCCTGCTAAGTAGTTTAGTTAAAATGCAGCTGTGTCGATTCTCGAATCCATAGATATATTAGGATGCTTCCGACACAAGTTTTACCGCTCGCTCAACACTCTGGGAATGAGATGGAAAGTCGGGGATTTCAGGTTTAACATTATTGTCAATCATATATTGGATTTGCTCAATTGAAAAATGTTGTGTTGTTGGGGGCTCCGTAAGTTTAGTATTGATGATGTCAACCAACTCATACCAATGATTAGCATTAAAATTAAATTCCGGAATTTTCTTCAAATTTACTTCCAAACTTTTGTTGATTACTCTATAAATATAAATCAAAGGCAATTACCACATTTTATGTGTCTTTTTTTTTTAATTTATTTTAAATAGTGTTAACCACCTTGCATGGTTAAGCGGTCCAATTTTATAGGCAGCCCATTTATCAGAAACTTTACCAATACCTTTTCCTTTGCAATATTCAAATAAAAGTCTTTGATCGCAACTAAGGTCTGTTAGTGTTTCTTCTGGAATATATCTATCTACAATTGGGTTTTCAATACATTCAAACAAAACTTGAATTCTATCCTGATTATTTTCAGCACATCTTTTGCCAAGTAGACCACTGAAGCTTTTTGGCCCGGTTGTGTCACCATCAAGTTTTGATGTAAGGCGCATCCAAGTAGATGTAGTTTTCTTTTTAAAAACTCTTCTAGTTTTACCACTAAGCCACTTATTGGTCCAGTATTGGTAGCAGTATTATCAAGAAGAGCAGCTTGTATACTTTCCAAACTGTTATGTTCTTGTAAAACACTGAACGTTTTGGTAGCAAGAACTAAGCCTGTAGCACCAGTAACAGGAATCGTCCTATGAGTCAAATAATTTCCACTCGATTTTCCATCTTCATAAGTAAATGTGAGGTGATGTTCAGGTTTAATGCATTTCTTTAGTACTTCTCCTTGAGGCGAGTTTATTAATTTACTTGTTTTAGTTATCTGATCGAGCTTGCTATCAACACCAAGACAAGTTAACTGTTTTTTTTGTTCTGAGTCCACATCTTTACTAACGATTTTTTCTTTTGACTTGGACCTAATTTGCATATGTCAATCAAAATATCTTTTATATCAACGTCATTTTTCAGGAGATATTTTATGTCATATAGTAAAGCATTTGCAAGGGCTGCACCTACGTTAGACGAACATTCGTTTCTGACTAGTTCCATAACAAATCTTGGAAGTTTAATCAAGTTGTATTTTCCAATAGGATTATTTATTGGTTTTTTTATTTATTGGATTATTTATTGTTTCCAAAAGGATTATTTATTGGTTTCCATTCACCTTCATCCTAAAAAAAGTTAATAAAATAAAATACTTTTTGTTTCATCTACTACAAATTTTTCATGTATTTATAAAATATTTACCTCCGTAATGGTTAAACCACTTGTTTCTTTAATTAAGTTTATGTGTGGTATGAGGGATTCATCTTCATCAACTAACATATAAGATTTTTTTTTTTGGTCTTTATCAAGTCTTTGAATCCTTTTGACAGAAAATCTATCAACAGAAGAAAGTTGATATGCACCTTTTGGACCAATTTTTTTCCTCTGAACACGAAGATAAGCTCTGTCTTCAAGAGGTACTTTATTACTTTGAGAGCAAAGACATACAAAATGTTCTTCTATGCAATTTTCTTTATTACATGAAACTTTTCTGTCACTACAGGGAAACACATCTAATGAACAGGAACATGCAGAAATATCAAAAAGTTTGTCTAAGTTTGCATCAAGATTTCTTTTAGCGCTTGCTTTTCCATGCTTGCGATTAATATCCTTAACAAGTACGAGAAGATCTTTAACTTTCCTATTAATAGATTTGTTCGTTATAAGAGGTAAACTTGGGTTTACTGTAGCCCAAATTGATTTTATGTTATTGCTTATTTGCTGAGTCACTAATACGATATATGCATTTGGATTTATATGAACAAGGTAGTAATAGCACTGAATAACCTGTCTAAAAGTGCTTGTATCTGTTATTGATAATTCACATGGGCCACCACAATATATTTTTTCACTTTTCATCCGTGTAATTGTAGCCTTTACTTTTGGCATTTCTCTTGGACTAATTATATATGTAAACTGTATTAAAGTATAACACTTAGAGTCATGGGCAACAGTGTGACTTTTTAGAGGCGGTGAAAGCACCAAAAAAACCTAAAATATCAAAACTTACTATTAAAAATCTGCTTTGCTAAAAAATAAAGAAATAAAACCCTTTTGAAAAAATTTGGGGGCCCATGGCCCCCTCATTTTTTCATTCAGGAGTTAAGTTTTTACTCATTAGTTCCTCCGACTAAATTAAGTAAATCCATTAGTTCCTTCGAAAAGTTGCAAAACAAAAATTATTTTGTATAAACAGGTAAAAACATTACTTTAAATATAATAATCATAAGTATTTACCTTTGATATAAAAGATTTCTTTAATTTGCGATTTTTTTTTTGAACCTACTTTTAAATACTTTATATTTAATTTTAAAACCAACTTTTAATTACAAACAAGATATAATACTTTTAAATACAAGCAAGAACTTTTAATACAAAAATCGTTTGCAAAATTTAAATTTAAATGCGAGTAAACGATTTAGCGAAAATTTATTGGCTTCTTAAAACAATTGCGCTTTTTAAGAAATCGTTTATTGGTCACTTTATAAATTCGAAACGAGATATTTTAAAACGAGATTATTAGACTTAAAATAAAATATTTCAACATTTGAAATTAACAATTTAACAAAACTAGTCTAAAATTAAGACTTGAAATGTAAATCCGCAAGCCATTTTTAAACCAGGATACTTGAGATTTGGCAAAACCTCATTTCTAACCTAGAAACAGTAACTGCAACATTACGCAACTTAAAATTCAAAAAAAAAGCTAAAATCGACCTACCCTAACAGTGGCGGAACTTCAAAATTTGGACCCCCCCGCAAAAGAATGTTTTTTTAAAAAAAAATAAAGCTTCACATATTAAATAGATATTTATTTCATATATCATATTTAAAAACAAAAAGTTAAATAAAGATAAAGATAACTTCAAAACGAAACTAAAACTTAACCGAACTTAAATAGTGAAAACTTTCCTCCTTGATTTCATATTGGCAAAATCGGTAATGATGTTTTTCATTTCCATTTTTATAGGCGCTTTTGGCTAAATAGAAACTTTTGCAAGGTAGCTTAAAAGTTCTTTACCAATGGTATTTCGTAAATAATTTTTTATTATTTTAAGTTTCGAAAAAGAACGTTCAGCTGATGCAACAGTAACAGGTAATGTAAGAAACAATAACAATGCTGTTATCACTTGTGGAACGCTTGCAGCTATAGTTGACAATTTTACTATTAAAAGGTCAGCCAATTCACGTATAGATGATATTTTTGATATTTCATCGTGTAGCATTGACTTTACCATAACCATTTGCAGCGGAAATTCATTTGCAGCGGAAATTCAGTCATCTTCACTATATTTTCTCTGAATGGCTTCTGCACAGCTTATGATCTCACGTTCTTTCATTACCATTAATTTATTTGGATGGATGCAGGAAAATAATTGTACCACTTCTTGCATTCCTTTAAATCTATTGTCGAGTTGGTTGATAACGACGTCCAAAATTTTTATAAAAATATTGATGCGAAAAATTTCCTCACTACTATCAAAACGGTAATTCGTCAAAATGCCTTTTCACAATTTTTCTTCTTTTTTGAAAAAATATTGCAGGAATCTGCCACATAGTCGCTATTTCTACCGCTTCAAGTTTTGCTGAATCAAACATCTTTCTATATTGTTTTAAATTTTTGCTGGCATTTTCTAGAGAACCTGAAGCTGTCGTAAGATCTAAATTTTTAGTTTGCAGTAATTTTGATGGTATATGTACCTCATTAAGGATTTTAGACAAAAGCACGCATAAAAAAACAAATTCGAAACTGCTCATATTTTTTGTATTCGTACTGCTTCTTCGCGTTCTTCACGTTTTGTACTTGTTATTGATATCTCGGAAAGAGCTTTCATTATATCAAGAAAGCGAATTTTAACGGCGAAAAGAGAAGTATATCGTCCTGCCCATCGCGTTGGATTTAACCTTTTTAATGTTATTTGTGATTCTCCTGTATATTTGGATAGTAGATCCCACCTGTTTATGCTATTTCCGAAAAATGAATACACATCTTCTAGCATTACAAAAAATGAAGCAACTTCAACACAACATTTAACCGCATCGTTAATAACAAGATTTAAATTATGAGCTGCGCAATGCATATACATAGCATTGGGTTGATTTTTCTTAAAAAGGGCCTGAACCCCATTGTATATCCCACTCATGACGTTCGCACCATCATAACCTTGACCCCTGCAGTTACTTAATTTTATACGATGTTTTTCTAACAGATTTAAAATTTCTTCATGTAGTCCAGCAGCAGTGTGGTTATATATTTCCGTGAATCCCAAGAAAACTTCTTTAATTTCAATTGATGTGGCTTCATCTTTTTCATTTTTAATAATTTTTACGTATCTAAATACTTGACTGAGCTGATCTCTTTTAGTAATATCTTGTGTTGTATCCATTATAATTGAATAAAAAGGTGAACTATTAATATCAGCAGTAAGAGTGGCTTTTAAATGCGTTGCAAGGCAATGTATGACTTCATTTTGAATTTGATGGCTTAAATATTTTATAGATCTATTTGGCATACTCAAAACTTGCTTCATAACATTATCATATTTAGCTAAAAGTTGAACTTGGGTTAAAAAACTACCATTATATTCATTGTCAATTGATTCACGATGACCACGAAAAGCCAAGAATTTTTACAAAGTGCTAATGTTATATTTACTATCCGCTCTAAGACTTGCACCCAAAAATTTGATTGGTATCGTATTTGTTCTTCTATATTTTTATCAATTGTTTCATTATGTCGCCATTTTTCATAAATGCAACAAGCAAATATATGTTGTTGACTATTTTCGTGAATTTTAATTTTTTTAGAAAGACCACGCCAATCTCTGACACCATGCTCACGCCAGTTATCCTTTGCTTTTCGTTCTTCTGAGAAAAGCCAACAAGGCTCGCAATAAACGGCATCAAGTTTTGGGGAATAGCAAAGCCACATTCTTTCTATAGATCCATATTTTGTGGTAGTTTTATAATATTCCTTGGAAAACCTACGATTTTCTTGCAAGGGGTCGCGTATAAAAGGACCTTTTGGCCGACACGATTCCGATAATACAATTATTTTCTTAATATCTTTTGTTAGTATTTTACCATGAAAATTTGCAATGTCAGTAGAAAATAATTCACTTGATTTTTCTAAATTAATTTGTTCAATGGCGTCATTCGTATCAGAGTTTGAATCTTCTTTGTCTTCATTTCGGTGGTTTCTTGGAGACCTATTCACATCTTCTTCGTTCACATTTTTATTACCAGTAGCAATGTTTTCTATATTAGACGCACAGCTACTATCGGGTGTAAATAAAATCGATCTGAGTATGTTGGCCTCAATCGCAACGGCCACTCAAAGTTTGTACTCTTTAAAAAAAGTTCTTAAAAAAATTATTTTAAATTTCACTGCCTAGAAAATGACATTTTTAAATTAAAAATTAAAAATATGCATTTTTACAAAAATTTTAATTATAATTTTTTTTTTTCTCAATGTTTTTTATAAAATGAATGAATTTTTATAAATGCTCCCAAAACCATTACTTGCTATCTTAACCGAAGTGGGTACTTCAGTTTCGTTTCACAAAAATCAACCCCTATTGACTCCTGTTCAACAAGAAAATAGGGTAAAATGGTGTGAAGAACACCTAAGAACAATATCAAATCAATAGGTATTTAGTGACGAGAGTCGTTTTGAGTTATTTCGAACTCGAGAAGGTTGATGGGCAAAGAAACGACCAAGAAATGGCGAACCAAAGTTCAAACAGAGTCTCATGGTTTGGGGGTGATTAGTTCCAAACGTAAAACATCATTGCTTATAATCAAGGGCACTGTTAATAGTGAAAAATACAAAGAAATACTTTTTGAAGCTGAGCCAACTCTAAAAAATCATTTCCCAAGGAGTTTTACATTTCAACAGGATGGGGCAACGTGCCACACTTTAAAATCAGTTTCTGAGTGGTTTACAGAACATAAATGGTATATATATATAGAAAGAGAAAAAAAAATGTCTTTTGTTTTTTGCAAGGTATATAGGCATACATATATATATATATATATATATATATATATATATATATATATATATATATATATATATATATATATATATATATATATATATATATATATATATATATATATATATATATATATAGAAAGAGAGAAAAGATGTCTTTGTGAAGACCTCTTGCAATTTATTAATTATAAATCAAATACAATTAGTATTATTGTTGCGCAAAACATAATCTCTGCTGTTGATGATATTTGTTTCGATTTCCAAAGATGTAGAGATCATAGATGTCAAGGTGCGCGGGCAATGTCTGAAAAATTAGGAGGTGTATTAGAATTAGATTTATAAATTCAAAAGGTTTTTTTTTCACTGTGTATGCCATAAACTTAATTTAGTTCTTGGTAAATCATGTAATGTTTAAATTTTTAGAAATGTGCAAGCCGTCATAGTGAGTTCATTTTTTCTGGTCAAGTAAAACTAATTGATACATGTCAAACTAGGCTCAGAAACTTAGAGTTTAAGATGTTTTTCAATTGAAGAAATTACATACAACGAAGATAAGAAATATAGCATTGATACATTTTCAAAAGCCTAATATTTTAAAATTTTATGAAAAATATTTCTTATGTTGTGTAATTTTAATAAAATAAATTCTCATAATAGACTATTTCTATGCCATCACTGTTGTTCTCTACTGAGGCGTTTGATATATCACAACAGTGTTTGTGTCATGAAATTGAATGTTTACTACACTCAATTTCATGACACAAATTCTACATCTAAAAAAAATATTGATGTCTATCATACCGACTGGTGCTCGATTGCTCTTGATCTAACTAAAACTCTTGATGTTTCGGTTTAAACATTGCACTTCATATTCGTTTAAAGATCATTTAATTTTTTTTTGAAGACCTTTTTTTTTTGAAGATCAATTTTTTTTTGAAGCTCAATTTTTTTTTTGAAGATCAAGATTTTTTTGAAGATCGTATTTTTTTTTTTTTTTATTTAAAAAAAATTGGCTAAAAGTTTCTTTGGAGAGAAAATTGACAAATTTGAAGGAAAAATAGAGCAATTGAAAAACGAAAACATATCACTAAAAAATGAAATTGCTACAATAAACAACGGGATCAACTTTCAAAACGAATAACACAAAAAAACCATAAAGGAAACGAAAGAACTTAATGAAAAACTAAAAATTCACATCAAAGAAAATGATAAAAAAAAAATTCAAGCGAACTTTATGTAGACAAAATTGCTGAATTAGAAGATCGCAGCAGTAGAAACAACTTGAGGTTCGAAGGTTTTAAAGAAAAAGAAAACGAATCATGGTAAGAAAGCGAGTCGAATGTAAAATATTTTATTAAAGAAAAATTAAATATAAAACATGACATTCAAATAGAAAGGCCCCACAGCACTGGAAAAAAAAAAAAAGAATCTGGACAAAAAAAGTGACGAACAATAGTTTTAAAGTTCCTAAACTGTAAAGACAAAGAAAAAATATTACATCACTATAAACGACTAAGGCTTTGGAATGATCGGATATATCTCAACGACGATTTCAGCGAAAGAACGATTGAAAAAAGAAAAATACTCTTTGCAAATGATAAGGAATTAAGATCCTCAGGTAAGTATGCAAAAGTAGTCTATAACAAACTGATAACGCACGATTAATAATTACAATAACAAAAAGAAATTCTTTAAACTTGCGCACATAAAAAAATAATTACAAAAATGAATGACTTTCAACCACTAACCTATAATTTTTACAAAAAATACATTATATTAGATGAAAACGCAGACCCAGACGTAAATTTTTTTAGTGATATGTACACGGACAGTTTATATCATTACCCCAGCACCATTAAAGAATTTCTTTTTAAAAATGTAAATGATATAAACAGTGAAAGAATCAGAATCCTCCACATTAATATAAGGAGTTTAAGCAAAAATAATGAAAAATTGCAACATTTTTTAGAAGAAATTGAAAACATTTTTAAATTATGTGTTACGGAAACTTGGTGTTCTTCTTTCGAACTTGAAAATAATTCTAATTTTCATCTTTAAGAATTTTGAATTAGTCTCATTAGAAAAACAAACAAACGCGGTGCAGGAGTTCTGATATGCGTTAAAGAAAACATTGCATATAAAGTTAGAAGCGATTTGAGAATTTCTGATAATGATAAAGAGATTGCAACAATTGAATTAATTATTAACAAAGGAAAAAACATACAGTATTGTGCAAATTAATTGCATCAAAATTAAAAAGAATAAAAATCCAGGAAATTTTAAGTTTTCTTACTCTAATAAAATAAAAACTCATGCACTAATATTTAATGTGTCCTCATGTGCTGCTATGACTTTCTGCACACGATTTGGCATGGAATCCACTAAATTTTTACAAATTTCTGTGTCAATCCAAATCTGAAGGATAGTGGCGGTAAGCTTAGTTTTAGTTGTGCAGTCATGTTTTCGCAGTCTTTTTTTAACAATTGCCCAGAGATTCTCCATTGGATTAAGATCTGAGGATTTGCCTGGCCATTTAAGGGCTTTAATATTATTTTTTACCATGAATTTCTTGATTTTTTGGATGTATGGCATGTGGCTAAATCCTGCTGTAATATTCCGTTTCCATTTAGAAACATTTTTAACATCTCTGGAATTAAATGTGTTTGCAAATACTCAATGTAGGTATCAGAGTTGATCATGCCAGTAACTGGGTAGAGTCTTCCTGGTCCAAAAGTAGAAAATCAACCCCAAAACATCTTTTTTTCTGGATGTGTGCCATATTGTTCAATGTGTCCGGGTCGTATAGACTCACCATCAGAACGACGAACAAACTGTGACCGCTGGCTTTGCACTTTTAAATGTGATTCATCCGAAAATAAAGCCTGCAATCAATAAATAAACAAGTTAACTGTTATCAAGTCTCTTCAATTTAATAGCTTCAATTTTTAAAAATAGTATGATTATATAAATATAATAAATAAAATAGCTGTAAATTTAATAAACCTTCTCCATTGTTATTTAGTCCACTTTTTGTATTCCTTTACCCACAAGAAACGCCTCTTCTTCATGACATCTGTAAGTAATGGTTTTTTAGAAGGTTTTCTGGCAAACTTTCTAACAGCTATTAACTTCCTCCGCACAGTACTCGAGCAGACATAGATATCATGCGTAGCTAAATCATTCATTAGTTTGTCACTTGTCAGATATCGGTCATATCTTTCTGTGGTCTTTCGTTTTCGACCACATCTTCCTTGTCTTAATGGTGCCTGTTGCAATTTAATGCTTCTTAACCCGGCTAACTGTAGATTGGTTTGCTGAACATAATGTGGCTATCTCTCGTTGAGATTTATCAGAATATTGGAGTAAAGTTAATATTTTAGATCTTTTTCTTGGTGTCGTGTCCATCTTTGTTTATTTACTTTTTTTAAATTTATTTATCCTTCTAATCATAGTTAAATTAAAGAAAATACAGAATATAACAAAAAATAAAAATAAAAAATGTTTGATGCAATTAATTTGCACAATACTGTACTTATAAGCAGCCGCTATAGGCCCCTGACGGACCGTGCGAAAGTTTTAGCTCTTATTTGCAACATAATATAGTTCGCGCTGGTAACAACAAAAGAAAAAAAAAACTTTATAATTGGGGATTTTAATTTGGATTGTTTTATTTATAACGACGACAAAAAAGTGAGAAGTTTCTATGATGAAATTTTTATAGCAGGCGCAATTCCCCTAATCAATCATCCAACTAGAATAACAAAAAATTCTGCTACTCTCATGGACAATATTTTTACTACAGACATCTTTAATAACTCCATTCAAAAAAGGTATCATAAAAATTGATATATCGGACCACTTCCCTATTTTTCTAACCCTTTACACAACATTATCAAATCAAATTAAATAAAATAGAACTGTAAAAACATATTTACAACGACAAAAAAATAAATGATTTTAAACATCAACTATGATTATTTCATTGGGGGCATATCAACTTTAATGAAGATGCAAGTACTATTTATAATAAATTCTTCGAAACATTCTACATAGTATATGACGCGCACTTTCCAGTATGTGAAAAATTTATATAAAAGTCATAAAACCTTTAATAGCCCTTGGATTACAAAAGGCTTAAAAAATCTTGGAAAATAAAGTTATATATAAAATATTTAAAGTCTAAATCTTCTGCAAATGAAAAAATATATAAAATTATAAAAATATATTTAAAAAGTTTCGTAAAAATCTAAAAAAAAAATATTATACTAATCTGATCAATAAGTTTAAAAACAACTCAACGCGCACCTGGCAAATAATAAAAGAAATAACAGAAAAATCAAAAAATCACTCAAGTTCTTTACCACAAACTATAAAATTTGAAGATGTAAATATATGTGAACCGAGCAAAATTGCAAACATACTTCACAAATTTTTTACTGAAATTGGAACCAATCTCTCTTAAAAAAAAACCTATGACCGAGAGTTCGTTTGAAGACTACTTGTGTCCTATAAATAAATCTCATTATAACAATGAGTATTCTTCTGAATTATCCCAAGACGAGCTCGATATAGCCTTTAAATCTCTAAAAAGATATAATGCTACTGGTGCTGATGAAGTAAGTGGTAACATAGTTGTAGATTGTTATGAAAGTCTGAAAGATATTCTTTATAAAGTATTTAATGCATCTATAAATCAAGGAGTTTTCCTGGATCAATAGAAAATTGCAAAAGTTATATCAATTTACAAACAAGGCAATAAAACAAATATTAACAACTATCGCCCAATTTCGGTTTTTTCAACTTTTTCAAAATTATTAGAAAGAATAATTTATAATATATATTTAAATATTTTGAACAAAATAATATACTATATACCAAACAATTTGGATTTAAAAAAAAATATTTCAACTGAGCTCGAAATTATTCAATTTGTTAGGGAAATCTCAGAATCTTCCGAAAAAAACAATATACCCAAGGAGTCTTTATTGATGTTTCGAAGGCTTTCGATACCGTTGACCATAAAATATTGCTTAAAAATTATTTATTATATTATATACTATTTATTAGTTATTTATCAAATAGAAAGCAATTTGTGACCTCTAATAATGGCCTTCAAAGTGACTATATTGAAATAACCGGTGGTGTCCCACAAGGCTCTATTCTAGGTCCTCTTGTGTTTTTAATTTATATTAATGATTTAAGTAAAGCAGCTAATCTTCGGAAAACTATGTTTGCTGATGATACGAATTTGTTCTTATCAAACAGTAATATTAATGAGCTGTTTCCTGATATGAATAAAGAAATTAAATGCGTATCTGAGTGGTTTAAATGTAACACTTTGACCTTAAACCTTGATAAAACAAAATACATTCTGTTTCACCCTATATCTAAAAAAACGTTTTTTTTACAATCATATTAAAAATTCTTATTGATGAACTTAAAATAAAAAAGGAAATTTTTACTAATTTTCCTGGCATTTATCTTGATGAAAATAGTACATGGAAACCGCATATTGACTACATTTGCACTAAAGTTTCTAAAAATATAGGAGTCCTCTATAAGCCAAGAAATTATTTAAACAAAGCCATTTTAGTCCAACTTTATTACTCGCTTATACATAGTTATATTAACTATGCAAACATTGCTTCGGGAAGTACAAGCAAAAGTAAGTTGCGTACTCTTTATCATCATCAAAAAAAGCAACACGCTTAGTTTGTTTTGAAAATCGACTTACGCATTCAAAGTTTTTATTTAAATATATAAAAGTACTTAATATTTATGAAGTGAATGTATATAAAATACTATGTTTTATGCTTCAATGTAAAATCAATCATTGCACATTTTTAAAGATTTTATTACCTTAAAAACAAAAAATAAATATACACTACGAAATGATAACTTACTCTACAGGTATACGTACTGCAAAAACATCAAAAAAAGCACATCTCAATAACTTTTTTATTATTTGCTTTTGAGAAAAACTGTTTTGAATGTGTTTAGAGTTGCTTAAAGTTTTTCCCAGCTAGTTTGATTAATTTTTAAGAAATAGTTTTGTTGTTATTGTTAACTGAACTTTTGTTGTTTTTTGTATGTGTCCCCAAAAACCGCATTCAATTTATCGATTGTATTTCTGCAGCTAGTAAACCTATGAAGCTGAAATTTGACGTGTCCTAATATTATTTGATCTGCTTTAAATAAAACCAGTTACTGCTAACTTAATCTTGGAAAAAATACCCGATGCACCACATAAACCACAAGATAGGTGTACCTAAAAACAACATTGTTGTTTTTAAAATAACATTTTATAGGCTATACATGTGTTCTCGCTTTTGACTATGATTATATTTGATTCTATGTAACTTCTTGATTCTAAAGATGTCATTGCAGTGTTTTAAACAAAGTTTGCATCGTGTTTTTTACGTATTAAAAATCAATAACATTTTTAGAACATAATAATTGTAAGAATTTATCAAAACTTACTTTGTGTTTGAACCTAGAGCAAAATCTAAATTTTTACTTGAAAGTTGATTTTTAGTATTTAGATATGTTCTGTAAGCAATTAATGTACTCTAAAATGTTTAACGATAATTTTTTTAATCAAATAGAGTTAGAAAAAAATAGCATATAAAATGAAGCCAAAAATTCAGCTCAGACAGGAAAAATTACAATCTATTCGTGGAAAAAGTAAGCCAAGCAAAGCCAAGCAAATGTCAAGCTTTTGGCCTAAAGCAATGTCCTAATTGTCTTGATGTTCTCCGTTCAATTTGCAGCAAAGTGAGTTGCAGAGTTGATGGTGTTAAACCGGTTATGCTTTTACCAGCAAACCAGCACTTCTCCACATCTAAAAGACTGATATACGACCATTATAACAAATGCAAAGACAATCAATAATCTTTTTTTGAATTAAAGTAATCAGTTAAAGTACTATTTTATTTATCTGTGTTATCTTAACATTGTTGTAGTAACCTATTGTCATAGTAATTTAATAAAGTCTGCAGCCATTTTAGATGTCTGTGTTATTACTGCTGTGTTCAAATATTGTTTTAAAGAAAAATATATATTATTTTCTTTAAAAAAAAGTAATTACAATGGTAATTTATTGCTCCTGTTTTTTATATTAAAACATGGTCTATAAAGTGAATTCTATAAAATGTACTCCAAAAACAACAAAAATACTTTATCTCTTTATGAAGGTGTTATAAAGATTTATAACTAGTTGAAAAAAAAAAAACTTTTTTCAGTATCTAGTTATAATCCATAGGTAATAGAAAAACTATATTTTGCTAACTTATTCTCTGATGCGGTTTCTAGGCTCCAACAAAACAAAAAAAAAAACTCCACACTTTTATAATTAAAATTTTTACTCTTGTGCAAATACCAAAGTATTTAACAAATAAAAAAACCACTAAAGCTGCTTTAATTTATAGGCTGACATATTAGCTATCATAATATATCAAGTTATTTGAATCCTAAATCTTTTTCTACATGCTAGGTCACTTAAGGCAACATTGTGGTTTTTGCGGTACGTATACCTGTATGAACCCTTTTGTTGAACAAAATTCAATCAGTTCTCTATAGCATAATCGCTTCCGCATTTAGAGTTATCGGAAGTGTTTAAACTTGAAGAAAAAATATGCTTTACGTCTTACATACGGATACATTACAATTATTTATTTTGTATTTAATTGTTGATAATGAATTCAAGTAAAGATTCAGAAATA
This sequence comes from Hydra vulgaris, assembly GCF_038396675.1. NCBI lineage: Eukaryota > Metazoa > Cnidaria > Hydrozoa > Anthoathecata > Hydridae > Hydra > Hydra vulgaris. The sequence goes on along the minus strand of NC_088921.1, from coordinate 19,235,231 downwards.
TCAATAAAGCTTGTACGGGAAATATTCCAAGAAATGTTTTTAAAACAGCAAAAAGATATAACCAAGTTAATTAGCGGAAACTTTAAATTAACTAACGATCGAATTGACGTTTTACAAAAAGAAGTTTCGTCTTTACAACATTTATATGAAGCATTAAAAAAAGAAAATGAAGGCAGAAAAGTCGAACTTTTAAAAGTAAACATTAAAATATTACATTTTGAATAAACACAACAAGGCATTGAAGAAAGTGTTTTCGCAAGATTACAATGACAAAAAATTGGAAAAAAAAATGATTTTAAAGTCAAGGAGAAGAAGATAAAAATAAGATACGCCGACTTGAAGATCGTCAACAAATAAATAATCTTCGTTTTGAAGGAATTGTAGAAAATGACTCTGAAAGCTGGAATGACTCGGAAAAAAGATTTATTAATTTGTTAGAAAATGAACTTAATGTAAAAGGAGTAATTGTTGAAAGAGCGCATAGAATAGGGAAATTAGATACAAAAAAACCAAGAACTATTGTAACAAAATTACTAAACTACAAAAATAAGGTTGGAATTTTTAAGAATGCAAACAAACTAAAGAGCAATTCGAAAAAGACTTTTTGAAGAAAGTAAAAGTCATAGAATTAAAATATTCTATTATCATTTACGATAAGTTACTTGTCAAAGAATTTAAAAATAAAAATTTAGTTAAATGATTTTTTTTTTATAAGATTTGAATATTTTTTGATTTTTATTAATTTTTCTTTGTTATATAATATAACAAAGAAAAATTAATATAATATAACAAAGAAAAATTAATATAATATAACAAAGAAAAATTAATATAATATAACAAAGAAAAATTAATATAATATAACAAAGAAAAATTAATATAATATAACAAAGAAAAATTAATAAAAACCAAAAAGTATAACTTATATTACTTTTATTTAAAATTGCCGAGGATTCAGCTTTGAAAAACTTTAAATTTAATTCATTACTAACTAAAAAATCAACACTTTTAAAAAGATGATTCTGATCCTGATATTAACTTTTATAATAATAATGATCAAATAAAAGATATTAACCCATTGTATTATAATGTAAATTCAAAAAATATCATTAAAGGAATGAGGAACTACTCGTTTTCGATTCTTCATGTTAATATTAGAAGTCTTCAAAGAAATTTTGATTCTTTAAAACAATTTTTATATAAAATTAATATTGATTTTCAAATTATTTGTCTCAGCGAGACATTGCGTGATGACAAAAATATGGTAAACAATTATAATTGACATTTACCAAACTACAATGGACATTTCCAAAAAATCACGCACGGAAACTCTTATATGTTTTTCCTATCATTTTCATAAAAATAAAACTGGCGATCTCCAATTTACTCTCATTTAATTCTAATCAATATAAATATTTTCTAAACAAAAAATGGTATACATTAGTAATATTAACAAAGAATAAATTAAGTTTGAAGTGGAATCACGCACAGAACAGAAAAACTTCAACTTTAGTTACTAGATAAATAAACTTTAATTCCTCGGAAAATATAAGTTTCAGCGGTATACTTTTAAAAAAAAAAAATACTATTTAAACATTAGTAAAGATTTCCAGAAAGTTACAGGGTTGCACTATTAATCATAAAGTCACAACAATCGTTTAAATGCAGTTCACGCACGGAATTCACGTTTATCAATCGTTTAAATGATCACGCACGGAAGTCACGCACGAATGTTGCGAATTTGTTAATTTCATGTTATTATTTTTATGAAAATAAATTGCTTGCGAGTGTTTCAAGTGAATTATTATACTTCTACGACTCATATTTAATATATTTTTGCTGAGAAATGGCAGTCATTAATTATTTCAAGCTAGAGTATGGCGTTTTGAAAGTAATTGTATATTTTTCATAATGTAGCGATATTATTATGCAAAAAATAAAATTATAAAAATATTATATTTAATTTATTCAGGTAGCCTAAAATATAATTTATTAAAAGTATAAAAATTCCAATATTTTTATTATAACTTTAAAACTTTATATCAATAAAAAAAAAGGAAAATTTATATATACAAAATGTATGTATGTGCATATATATGTGTATGTGTGTAAATGTGTGTATTTATATATGTGTTTACATACACAAAAATAAATTATAAAAAAAATAATCAGACTGGAACACATTAGTTAAAACAGCAATTTTTCAGTATCTACTATTGATTGTCAAGAATTTGAGACGATTTAAAAGAAGAAAAAAAAAATTGTTATTTTATTAAAACTGAAGAACGAACTTTGCGATGGTTTAATAGGAGAAAAAGAAAATTAATTTTTAAAAAAACTGAAGATTTGGATGTATAACAACTAAAAATAACTGAAAATCTGAACAAAGTTATAATCGGATATAAAAACTCGAAATATAAATTTCTACAAGTAAAGACACTCAATTTCTACAAGTAAACATTTTCACCACTAACAAGTTATAAAGATAAAATGTAAACTAGGTAAACTATAATATTGAAATATATTAAATAAAAACTAAAAAAAAAAAAAAAAATTGAAACATTTTGAAATCTATTGATGTTAAAGCTTTTACGCAAAGTTGTATTTAAGAGTCAAGATTTAATTTTTTTTAATCTGATTTACTTATTTACTTCAAGCGTGAATGAGTTTCAGTTGATGGAACTAGAGATGATAGCTCCTTTGAGGAGCGACCATGATAGTATTTGTAGAAAAGAGATGCAACTTTACGATGATGGGAAAGAGGCTTAAGCTTAGCAGATACAATGCGTTTTTAGACCTTGTCTAGAAGTGAAAGAGCATCATTAGAACAACCAGCCCAAATATGACAAAAGTATTTCATACAGGGACTAATAAGAGATTTGTAGAGATTTTTCTCTCTCCTGATTTCATTTGGAGAATAAAATCAGGAGAGAGAAAATGGCGAGCACGATAAAGGGAAGCAACCTTAGCAGATGCTGATTTAGTAATCGTTTGTATATATGGTTTCCATGAAAGGCGGTAGTAAACGATAATGTAAGAAGACGTAAAGAAGAGGACTCAGTGAGAGGGTTGCAATTCAAACTTCTTTAGCTTTAATGTCTATTCATCAAAAAAAAAATTACGATGTGGAAAAAATTAGACTAGACAATTAGGCAATATCACTTCATTTTTTTAGTATAGCCTTTAAAATCAAGGAAAAAAATCCAGAAACTAGGATTAACCTTTGATACAGTTATAAGTACTATATGTCAAGCAAAGAAAGAAATCCAGAAAAAAAGGGCTAACCTTAGGCAACTTTAAAAAATATCAGATAAGGTCTTGTGTCATTGGTAGAAACCAGTTAGATGCTAAGTCCGACATTGTTAGAAACGTACAGTAAAAGTGTTTCTACTAATGTCGGACATATCTTCCTAAACTTATTCGAAAAACATTTTCCAACATCCCACCCCCTAAGTACACTATTCAATTGAAATGACATCAAAGTGAGTTACAGCTGCACCAAAAATATCGAAAGAATAATAGAAAGCCACAACAAGAAAATCATTTCAGAAAGACCAAAAGAATACACACCCTGCACACCATTGCACAAATAAAGAAAACTGCCCAATACTCAATGCAACTAAGGCATAGAACAAACAAACTCGTTAAAAAAAAAAAGCCAATAATTTTAAATAAATCCGATTGGTTGTTAATGGCAAACTGAACAACTTTTTATTTATTGGTATTTAATTTATGCAAAAAAAGAATTCGTAAATAATGGCAGAATATTTTATACAACCGAAGCGCCTGTTATAACAGTTTTGCAGGAGATCAATATAACAATAAATTATTGTTGTAAAAATAAAAGAAACCAAATGTCATTTAGGTGTAGTATTGAAAATAATAACTTCAATTTTCATAAAAAAAAAAAGGTTTTTCATGGATAATTTTGCAAATAATGTCTGATTAGAAATGTCAAGTAACATTCAATAAAAACAAACACCAATACGTGCTTTTAAGAAAAAATAGAATCCATAGACTTATTTATAACCAAGCCCCGAGGTACTTTATGTTGAAAATTACATCTTTTCTAAATAAAACTACGCTTGACGATTTGTTATAGTCGCAACATAACAAAAAAAAGACTTGCTTTGCCTTCATGAAAAACTTTGCATCATACAAAGGTACGCAAGAATTATTAAATAAAAAAACAAAAAATCTAAGCGCCGCCACGAAAACAAGCTCTTGCTTGACAACCACGAACCCAAAGATTAAAAAACCAAACCAAATAGAGTAACAGTTTTATAATTGTTTTTGAACTTCACGATGTGAATTAAGAGTATTTTTTTTTAAACGATGTATTTTTTACCTGATAATTGCAAAACGCATGAAACTTTTAGTAGTAAAAATTAATTAGTTATTTTAATTTAATTTCGTCAAAAAATTAATTATATAGCTCTGATATCATTCATCAAAATTCAGCAAAATTAAATTTATACACACACACACACACATGCATACATACACACCCATTAAAAATATATATTTTTTATACTAATATATAAGAACGTATTCTTAAATTACTACAGATAAACTTTTTCTTGTATTTGCTATAAATTATTACACTTCCTCAACTCCATTCATAAAATAATATAATTAAACCTTATAATTAAAATATAATAAAATTACTAATTTATTTGCTTCATTCATCTAATTCCATTTATTGTACATGAAAAAAGTATAAACTATAAAAAACAATTTACTATGGGATATTTTAAAAACTTTAAAGCAATTTATTCGAGGTCAATTATTGCAGCGCCACAACCAGGCTTTGTAGCAAATAATGCGTCAGCAACTTTAGTACGTCGAAATTCATCAATTTCGTAGAACTTACTTCTTACTACTTCGATGAACTCCTCAACTTTTTCTGAAGATACCAGTGACACAGAACAACCTCCCCAACCAGCTCCTGTTAAACGAGAACCAAATGCACCCGCTTCTCTGAAATTTATAACATTTTGTTAAATATTATGATTAACATGTTTTTAAAAATGATACGATACTAAGTTCAGCAATTTTTTATATATCTTTTAATGAGACTTTTAAATAAAGCGTGTGTGTGTATATATATATATATATATTTTTAAAATAACCTGCAAATTTGAGTTAAGATATCCAGCTCCACGCAGCTACATTCGTAATCTACAGCACAACTTGTTTGACTTTCGTTCATTAGGTTGCCAAGTAACTTGAATAAGATAAAAGAAAAACTACAGAATAATGATTGGGACCAGAAAAAAATTAAATGTCAGGTGATATAATGCCTAAATAACTTTTAAACTTGTTTAACTTTTTTTCTACCCGTTGCCCACATGAACTTATATAAAATCATTGTCATTATGATAGATGCGTGTTGTGAAAGATGTGTGTTGTGAAAGATGTGAGTAGTGAAAGCGTATTTCTTATTATGAAAGATATAACGATAAAATTATAATTTGTCATAAAGAAAAAGATTTTAAATGTCACAACATAACGTCGAAGATTGTAATTTAACCAAATGTTTAAAAAAATCGTGATGCCAAAATTGAATGCAAAATGCTCAAAAAATTCGGTTGATGGATACCTATGAACTAAAAATATTTAGTTTAAGTTTGGCAAGAATTGATATAATTATAACTATTAATATTTAAAAAATGATACAAATATGTTATTACATTATATTCTAATACTATATTTTTTAATATTATCAAATATCAGATAAAACTTGCAAACCTTGAGCGAGTCTTTATTTTGTTGCTCGCAAATCTTTTTAAATAACAAAACTCGATTACTCTCAGAATAAACATGTTTAGCACGATTATAAAGTTTAAAAGACTGGGCATGAATTGTGGTTGGATTTAAACACTCCTTAATTAACTCTTCATCCTAAAAAAAATTAATAATTATTTAATAAATTATACATGTGTTATTCTTAATGTTGGATACTGAAGTCAAGCGTGCTAAGACTCATACTATCAAAACAAAACGTACAAAAACGTACAAAATGCAAAATAAAATACAGTTATGTTAAGAAGTTGACATATTTCATTCCGTGAATATGGTTCTTTATGAAAGACCTTCTCCACAATATCTAACCTAAAAGATCAAAGTCTTTAATTAACTTTTTAATAATACTTTTAATTTTTTTAATGAGTTTTGTATTTTTTACAAACTTTTCTAAATTTATAACTGGATGGTGTTAAACAAAAGAGAACAAACCTTACCTTAAAGGAACAAAACTTATAAAATTTAGTTTAGAGAAAAACGACCAAAATTGTTAGATTTTCAATAATGAATAAAAAAAATAAATGTTCCAATGTCACAGAATGACACACACTAATGATTGGCTTGGATCGTTTTTACAAAGTATGTAATAATATGTTTTGGTTCCATCGAAGCATTAACTAAATTTTAGAGCAACTTTTGTTTGAGATTGGTTCCCTTTAACATCATCCAACTATTCTTCATGAAAATATTTTTTAGGGGGTTTATATATATTTTATCGTAGAGATAAAAAAATATATAATTTTTTTTTAGGGAATAGAAATATTTATTTATCATAGTGATTAATAAAATGACCAGATAACTAGTACAGAAGATTATTAATAGCAGTTGGTGATGATTATTAAACATTGAAGATATAAAAGTAATAGAACAGACAGATTCTCACATTTCTTCTAAAGTCTTGTTCAAAACATTTTGAGTGTCCACCAAACGCCTTGTATTACGCCAATTAAAATTGAATTTGTTAGAAAGTATCTAAACAGTTATGTCAAAAAATAAAGAACAACTTTTAATATAAAAGATAAAAATGACAAAACAAGAAAGTAGAAAGAAAGTGAATGTAAATACCTGAGCAGCAATACGACATTCTGCTACACGCATATTATAATATTCACCTGCATTTTCAGCTTTTGACATATCTCTCTGTTAAAAAAAAACAAACAAACTACATTTTTATTATAACCATATAAACTTGTTTTAATGCATATAAACTTATAAATAAAAAAAATCTGATGATTTAAAATTGTAATAATGAATGAAATTTATGAAGCTGTTCAATATATGATGTTGTTCCACATATGAAGTTGTTACATATATAAAGTTGTTCAATATATGAATTTGTGACATATATGAATTTGTTACATATATGAAGTTGTTACATATATGAAGTTGTTGCATATATGAAGTTGTTACATATATGAAGTTATTGCATATATGAAGTTGTTACATATATGAAGTCGTTACATATATGAAATTTATCAAGTTTTAGAAATCAAAATAAAAACTATTGAAGTATATGTAAAAATTGTTGGATTATTGTTCTTTTTATTTTTACAATAAGAAGAACAACACATAAGATAATTATTTTATTTCTCAATTTTTTTATACTTCAAAAAAAATATTTCTCAATTTTTTTTTGAAGTATAATAAAAGACGAGAGTTCACAATTCCATTGGGATTATTTTATGCCAAGTGAAGCAATGTTCCCCTATTGGCTATTACAGATTTTGCTAAAACCTTTTGATTTTGTATAATAAATGTCCCAAAAACTTCAGATTAATATCTAATGCAGCTCTTGAAAACACTATTTTAATAGTGGATTATTTTGCAAAACTTTCATAGAACGTCTTTAGGCAAAAAGTTTTTTTTCATGGTTTGAACATGTTTTAACTTTAGTTAATTTTGTTCTTCAATTATTTTATAAATACTTTAAGAAAAATAAAAAATTAAAACCTGCTATTGAAAATTTTTTTTCTTAACAGCAGGGTAAAGTTAATATTTTTTTTAATCAAAGTTTAATTTTTTTTTCAGGTGCCGAGCAAAAAAAGCGTTTTTTGTATAACATTTCTCATTTTATATTTTCATAAAGATTTTAGAAAACATAAATATTTTTTCTTGAAATTTATTGACAAAAAAATTGTGAAAAAATGCTAAAGACTCTTAAAAATACTTTTACACAATGTTTCTCAGGAATAATACAAAAAGTACTTATTTTTATTACAAACAAATATTACTTTAAAAATCTCTATAAAAATACGCTTTTTTTGAGGTCCGGCTGACATACTTTAGAATAACTTTTTTTTTGTGACAATATTAGAGATTTTACCCCAAATTCTAAAAATTTGAACCCCAATATCCTTAAAACTTGATGTGATGGTGAAAAATGAGTTGCATATTTGAAATCAATATGAGAAACGCTATACAAAAAGTAAATAGTTTGCTCAGCACCAGAAAAAATTTTTTTTTGTTGACCTTAAAAAAAAATATCTCATTATATTATAAACTTATTAATTTAGTTTTCTTTATTAATATCAGTATTATTATTTTGACTTTGTTATAATTTGCAATAAAACTTTTGTTGGTTTTTGTAACAAGTTTTTGTCCCTTAATATTTCTGCAATTGCCCAATACACAAGAGTTTTTAAACGTAAGTTTAATCATTTGAAAATTAAAATATTAAAGTTATTGAGATAATATCTTACTGAAACTTAAATTTATTAAGATGATATATGAGTTTGCGAATTGTTAGATCATTTATAATCTTATATCAGTAAGTCAAGCAACCTACTTGAAACATTCAAAACCAACTTTAAATCAAAACTTAAGCTTAAATTCACCTTGTAGAAAACTATAGTTTTCTAATGCAGGACGGAGTGCAAAGCCGAACAACACTAGAATAACAACCAGGCAACTTTATAAGATAAAAAACTTGTTTTTCAAAGTTATGTTGTGAAAAGGTGCCATTTTGTAGAAACATTGAAATTTTTTTAATGGTAATATTGTTAACATTTTTGTAATTTCTGTATTGTGATACAGCTAACTTTTAGATGGTCTGATATAACACGAACTTTTAGATGGTCTGATATAACACGTTTTGAAAGAATTTAAGTTTTGATTTAAAGTTGGTTTTGAATGTTTCAAGTAGGTTGCTTGACTTACTGATATAAGATTATAAATGATCTAACAATTCGCAAACTCATATATCATCTTAATAAATTTAAGTTTCAGTAAGATATTATCTCAATAACTTTAATATTTTAATTTTCAAATGATTAAACTTACGTTTAAAAACTCTTGTTATATCAGACCATCTAAAAGTTAGCTGTATCACAATACAGAAATTACAAAAATGTTAACAATATTACCATTAAAAAAATTTCAATGTTTCTACAAAATGGCACCTTTTCACAATATAACATGATAAAAGTCCTTTTGATGGGCTTAGGGGGACCGTGCAACATTTAGCCATGAAAGTTTTATACAAATACAATTTACCTATTAAGTGAAGAGAGTTTCGTTTAATGATGTTTGGATAAATGTGGATATTTCTACTTGCAGAGTTTATTATATTGAAATTTTAAACTATGTACCAGGGGCATAGTTTAAAATTTCATATTCAGGAATAGATGTAGCATCTATGCCTAAATATTTTTATCTACTAATTGTTCTAATGATTTCAAAAAATAATTTTATGTTAAATTTATAAAAAAATTCGCTACTTGTAACACTTACACATGTTCCATACAGAGACAATCTCTGTGAGGAACCTTCGATGCATATTTTATGCATCAAAGTTTCCTAAGAGAGTTCAACCACTCAAGGTCCTTTCTAACAGTTTTTTTAATACAGATATAATATTATTGATAAACTGATAAATATTTATATTTTAAATTTTCAGTGTCATACATTTTATGTTGAAAATTAAGAAACTTCTTTTTGTTTGTTTTTATGGGTACAAATTTTTTTTTTTTTAATAAAATGTATTCCTAAAAGCTTTCCTCCTTAAAGCTGAGACAGCCACCACAATCAAGGAGGCAATTTTTTAAAAAAAGAGGGTGATAAATTTTTATACTTTTTTGATTATTTATAAAAAATGGTGTTGCTTATATTCGATTCTTTCTTTTGTTAAAAAACTTATATAATAAAGTTATACTTTTGGACAACATTATTATGTAATAACTACCGCAAATGTTTGTAGTAAACATGGAATAAAGAAACAACTCATTTTAAAATCTTATTTCATTTCATATAAGTTGTTGTGTTCACCTCAAAAACATATTAAGATAACCAAGCTCACCCCATACCCTCATTGAACATTAGTAGATCACGTGTATCTGTAATGGCCAGAAAATTTTATGGAAAAAAATATTATAAATACTTATAATAGTTTTTTATATAATAATAATAATAATAATAATAAAAAAAACTATTCAAAACCATTGGCCACAAAATTGAAATAGTAAATGCAAATATTATATAGAAAAAACTATTAAATATAAATATGTTGAGCTAACTTTACTTTCTAAATATTTATAAATTCTTGCTTACTAATGAGTTGGCAATAACAAATGTGGCACCATCAGGCAGTTGTACATCAGTCGCTTTTAAAGGATTGAATTCAATTAATTTAGCCTAAAAATTAAAACTTATTGAAAATATACATAAAAAAAAAAAAAATTCAAAAGATATTTGAAATAAATAATGCTATTTACAGTGCCTGATTTTGCAAGAAAAGATATGGCTTGATCCATTCTAAAAAATTTATGTATTATTAATATAATTAATAACAATTAAAAATCAATAAATGTTTAAGAATGTAAAATAACAAACCCTCCACTTTCTGTACCGACATATTTTTCACAACGAGTGCATGATTCAGCCAGTGAAAGCTTTAAAAATGTAAAGATAAAAAAATTTAAAAATGAAAAACAAAATTTTGATTCCTAACAATCTAAAAAATAAAATTCTATACTTACTCATTGTTAAAATTAGTCAAAAATCAATTTTCACTATGATTGGATGAAAACTTTAAATTGAGTTATGATTGGATGAAAACTTTAAATTGAGTTATGATTAGATGAAAACTTTAAATTTACGCCAAAACTACTTAATCAAGTAATTTTTTTGAGAAGAATTTTTTTGAGAAGAATTTTTTTGTTCGTTAGATTAGCATCCTTTAGTTCGTTAGATTAGCATCCTTTAGTTCGTTAGATTAGCATCCTTTAGCTTGTTAGATTAGCACCCTTTGGAACTACATTGACACTAGTCTTCTGATACCAATCCATGTTTTGATTGATATATTGGATTGATGCTAAATCTGGCAAAAATAAATTGGTCATTTATGTTTTTTGGTAATAGGGAGGTTATTATTATACTAGAAACTTGCGAGCAAATTTTTCAACTTGAATGTACTTAAATCTGTCAGATACTTTAAAAGTTTTTGATAAAAGTATTGGCTACCTGAAAGCTTCAAGTTTTTCACAGAAAATTTCATCTTCTGAAGTATACAATTTTTTTTTTATCTCTACTTTAAACAAATTTTTAGTTTGTTCATTTTTGCGTCCATTTTTCAATCAAGCACCATTTTTGGTATTTTTTTTTTGAAAAGTTTTCACATTTTCCTTTTTTCAAAACTTTTTAAAAGCAAGATATGCTGTATTTAAAGATTGCAATTAAATCTTGTTGTGAGTTGGATTTAGATGAGTTTCAAGTGAACTTGAAGGTTTCACCTTTTTTTTTGACATTAAATCTCAATTTTCCACCATAAATAAAATAAATAAAAATTATTAAAAAAAAAAAAAAAATTTTGTTAATTTTTTAAACAGATAAAAAAGAGCTTTGAAAATGGTTTTAAAAATTCAGTCACAACTTTTCTGCACCACCTGACCTAAAAAAATACACTTAACTTAATATATATAGGATTAAAGTAACTAGGACCTAGAGATTTTAAGTTTTAAAACTAAGACAAGTACTTTTAAAATGTAAAATAAATATTTAAAAATACCTTGTTTATTAGAAGTTATTATAAACCTATTTACAGTAAGTGAAAAAAAAAATGAAATTTTTTCTTTTGCATATACTAGCTCCAAACAACCTTAGAGTCGTAACGTGTAATGATTAATAAATTACAAAAAATAACCAAAAAATGACAATATAAATGAAAAATGTATGTGTTATAAATTTATAATATTTAAAAATGTATTAAATTTAAAATAATATTCAAACTTGAATGACAATTGTTGTTATCCGCGTTTATTTTTACGTGTTTTTTTTGTGATTTTTTTTGTAAAACAACTGGTAAAATAGGACCTGACTAAAAAAGCTTACTGTAAACTAACTTTTAAGCCAAGTATTATTATATATATTTTAATTCCAATACTATAATGATAATGATGGCTTCCATTTTACAATTTTAGAACTGCAAAGATTTCTACAAAAGTTTAATGGATAGCAATTTTTTTTTTACTGTGTAACAATTTATATCAAATGCAATATTTTTTATTAACAGAAATTACTTGTACATTTAAATAAATAATCAATTTTTTACCTTATCTAACACTATATTATTAGCTTTCATTGAGGCTAGTCCTGAGCAGCAAACCAAAGCAGAGCTGCTTGAGAGCCCTGCACTCTAAAAAAAAAAAAAAAAAATAAATATATATATATATAAAAAAATAAAGTCTTGAAACAAATTTCATTTTTTTTTTTTTTGTTAATTAACATTGATATTATTTATTTATATTATCATTTGGTCAGGAAGGCGTGTGAAAACAAGCCTTTTGACTACTCAAATAATATTTTGTTTTGACGATTTGACCATGGTGTTTAACATTTAAAAAATGCGGTAAAAAAATGGTTTTTAATTACATTAAAAATAAATAACTTTGACGCGTTTATCTTTATTAACGTTTTTATATTAGCAAAATGCTTTTAAATTAAGTAACTAATGATTTTAATTAAATCGCTGTTAATGATTTTTTTAATATAAAATTTTAATATCACGTATATTTTTTATATTTATATAACTATGTATTTTTTAATATGTCTTTATATAAAAAAATCAAATCAACTTTTTAAAATAACAATTCAATTATTTTTTCTTTTGTTTACATTACTGCAAAGAATTAAGATTCTTTTAAACTTTTAAACTATTAAACAATTGTTAGATGCTAGTTGTTTCTTTATTTAAAAGGGTTTGACATAATACTATATTATAAAAACATTAATAAAGATAAGGGGGTTCAAAGTTATTAATTCCAAATGTAATTTAAATAATCTTATCATTATAGTTTATTACTTATTTTAGTTTAGTTTTGATTTGATTTAAGTTATTTTTTTTTTATATTTCAATATTTTTTTTTTACGAAGATTTGCTTCTTATAAGTTGAGTCATTTTTCAACTTTTTACAGTAAATGCTTAGGCCATATGAATTTTAAATGTTTTAGCCCTTATGTAAAATTAATGCAAAAAAAAAATGAAAATTTTAGTTTTTAGGTTTTCAAATTCAAAAACCGGGGTTTTGGATAAAAAAATGTGATGTATGCGGTTTGCTGCAACTTTTTTTTCCGTCAATGCAAGAGAGAAAATGAAATTGCCAGAATAGAACCTCAGTTTATAAAATCTCAAAGAGAAAAATTTGGGACAAAAAGTTGTATGCAAATGGGTGCTCAAGATTTTAAAGTAGCTAACAGACAAGAAAAATATTATGAATAGAATGAAACTGGAAAAAAGAAGTCACATATGATGCATTAGCATAATTAGACATGATATGGTGTATCAAATAGAGCAACTGCTGCAATTTCAACACTAACACTGAAAGCAGAAAAAGAGGCAGGCTTTTTTAAAATATGGTATAAATTCCACTCTAGTTGCTGTTGGCTGTGATTAAACCAATCTTAATACAGGTAAATGCTTGATAATAAATACAGGTAAATATTTGATGTTAAATGCCATGCAAATATTTAAATAAGTATTTTTTAGGCTGGAAAAGAAGTATTATTATTCTTTTTTTTTTTTTTTTAAATATCCAAATTTATTTGGATAGCGTGTGCCTTTCACACAAATGAATTACCTTTGAGACACTTAATGTCAGCTATTGATGGGGAAACAACTTCGAACAATACGTTTTCTAGCAATATTGGTAAACTAAAAACTTCCACTAATGTAATTCAAGATATAGATCTTGAAATTGATTTATTAGATATCAATAAAGGTTGAAAAATTTATCTATACCGGATAACAAAAGCTATTAAAGATAAAATGACATCAGTCAATTAAAAAAAAATTCAAGTTGGTCCCACAATCATGCACGCTGGTTAAACTTGGCAAGTATGCTTTGCAGAATCTGATGTTCACACCATGGATTAAATGGAAAATAATGCTGAGAATTTAAAATACCTTGTACAGTTCTGTGTTGATGTATACTCTGTATTATGGTTTGAGGTATTATGGTCTGTATTATGGTTTGAGGTATTATGGTAAGAGGTATTAAGAAAGTATTTGAGGTTTTATGGTCTGTATTATGGTTTGAGGTATTATGGTAAGAGGTATTAAGAAGGTATTTGAGGTATTATGGTCTGTATTATGGTTTGAGGTATTATGGTCTGTATTATGGTTTGAGGTATTATGGCAAGAGGTATTAAGAAAGTATTTGAGTTATTATGGTCTGTATTATGGTTTGAGGTATTATGGTCTGTATTATGGTTTGAGGTATTATGGTAAGAGGTATTAGGAAGGTAAGAACTTTATTTTGTTTACTTTTATAGTTTTTATTTGTGTAAATTTGTGTGTATGGTAAATTTGTGTGTATGGTAAATTTGTGTGTGTGGTAAATTTTACTAATATAAAATGTTTAGGTAAAACAAAAATGGACTAATGGACCATACCATAATATCAAACAGCTGGAACTTGTTAGAAAAAATGAACTTAAATATTCTGAAAATAGTTTTACCCTATGTTTGTTGCTCAGCCAGGAGAAGTATGGATTCACTGTGAGCCTCATGCTCACAGTGAATCCATACTTCAAGCACTACTTTGTAGCAAAGATAAAGATGAGAGGATGTTTGCAGTGAAGACAATACTTTCAATAAGAAATTTAAGTTCTCTAGGAAATACTGCTGTTAGAAAATCAAGAAAAATTCCTAAAATTAACACTGATGCTGAAACTATTATCGAACTGATTGATTGGAGTACTGATGTTTATGAACCTTTGCTCACATGCAAGATTAGTAAAGAATAACTTATTAAGTTCTTAGAAATCCCATGGAAGTTCCAGAATTCCCTGAACACGGACAATCCATAGAAAGAATTGTGCAGGAAGTTACAAAAGCTTCTGGCATAGTTTAAGGACAAGAAAGGCGGAATGGGTTTATAAAGGCAACAATGGCTCAGAGAAAACTTCTTCCTGTTTTAGAATCTAAACAGAATTTGCTAAAGCAAAATAAAAAAAATAAGTTCTAACTTTGTTGTGTAATTAGTATAATTAATATAAAATACAAATTAAAAACTATTTAATTGGTAGTATTTGGGGTTGCAGTTGAGGAATCTTTTAAATTTTTTTCCCTACATTACAGTCATATTATATTGTTATGCAAGATATTATAGCAAAGTATAGCAAAAATAACAATCTTTGAAAACTTTTATAAGTTTTTCAGTCAAAAATGACTCTCTAGGTGTCTAATAAAGGGTATTTGGGATTGAGGATTCGATTGAAGATATTTTTGAGTCAAGCAGAATTACCGGTCAAAATTTGAGGCAAACCAGGTATATCGCTTTTTACCCAAAACTTCGGAGTTTAAGGTCAAAATTTAAAAAACCTAAAAATAAATTAAAATTTCGAATTTTTTTTTTGGTATTAGTTTTACATAAGGGCCAACACATTTAAAATTCATATGGCCTAAGCATTTATGGTAAGAAGTTAAAAAATGACCCACCTTAATATGTATACAATTTTTTAAACATCTTAACAGCAGTGGTCAAGTTTTTAAAATCAAATAGCATTCGGGTGGTCATATTATGGCGTAAAATCTATGCCTTCCTGGTTAAACCAGGAAGTTAAAAAGTTATTAGTAAAAAAAATTTAAATACACTATTGTTTTTTTTCATAATCTTTAAATTTTTTACCACTTAATTTATATTTTTATATACTATATTTTATGTTTATTTATATGTTATATTTTACTCATTAAATTATACATAACATATTTTTAAATTTATTTCATCTTTATACTTTTTTAATTCATACACTTTTTTTATTTCTCTAAATAATTAATTTGATTCCTAGTTTTTGTTCTGAAATTTTTAATTTTTAAAGAAAGAAAAGTTTTTTTACCTTTTTTTTTTTCTTCAAATAAGATAATTTTAATGACAAATAAATTTAACTCATACTTGATTACTTATACTCGATTACTTACTTTTGGTACAATACCATCAACTAAGACATTCATTCCAACAGGAGTTGTAACATGACCTTCACTTAAGATTGCCTAAACATGAGAATGAAAGAAATAAAAAAATTAATAAAGCAAAAACATTAAAAAAACAAAAAAAACATAAAAATCAATTATACAAAATTAGTATTTAATGGCTAGACTTAACTTTGGTTTGCTTTGTTGGTTTGCAGAGTTAAAATTTTTTTTGGTTTGATTTATATAAAATTTAAAAGGGAATAAAGAAAAAAGCTTCATAGAAATTAAAAAAAAACATATTTATCTACAATTAAAAGGAATATTTAATGATTAAAATCTGAATGAACACAAATCTAAATCTATTATTTATTTTGGTGTTTTCAAAAATCTATAAATTAATAAAAAATTTCTAAATAAATAAGATAATAATAACTTGAATTTTGAATTGAACAACATTTGAATTTTTAACTTAAATTTTGAAGAAACTGATTTAAGTGATTTTGATTTGGTCACAAATATGAAAATTTTTCTTGAGTAAAATTTTCTTGATTTTATTTGCGTAGCGTAAGAGAGAGATATAAAAATGATATAAAAATGACATGAATATAAATTAAAAAATCATGATTAGAAACCGCTGATTTATACAACCATCAAGAAACATGTCTTAAAATGATGATAAAGATATTGATGATGACAACCATGAGACCCCCTCTGATAAAATAATTCAATAAAAACATTTTAATACTTCCAATCCTAAAATTGGAAATCTTAATTTATTAAGATCACATTTTTTCACATTTATTGAGCCCAGGTTACAAAACTGGCCGCCATCCAGCTTTATTTTATTTAACCAGACCCAGGCCTTTCAGAATTAAGTCCAAGCCATTTACTATACTGCATCAACAGCTTTTTAGTAATTGTTAATACACTGTGTTTTTTGTGTAATTGTTGATACAATGTGAACATATTTTACAACTTAAATTTTTAAAGAATTCAATCTTATATATTTTGATAAAAGTGAAATAAAACAAACGATAATGATAAATTTTTTAATGTTCAAAATAAATACCTTATGTCCGCATAAAACATAATCGTACCATTGATGACCATCGATGGAAAAGTTTTTTATGTCAGTCTCAAAATCACTAGAAATAAAGAATAAAACTCTTTTTGATTAAATATTTTTTCAAACTTTTAAAAAAATGTGTTGTTAATCAAATTTTTTTTCATAAACACAAAAAAATAAGGTTGGGAAAAAACTGGATTTTTTTTTTCATTTAAAAACACAAGTCTTGATTTTTACATCAATGATATTTTTGAGCTGCTGTATTGTTTTTTTATACAAAAATATTTGTTTTACATATTATTTAACAATTTAGTTGTGTGAAATATAATTTACTTTTTTTTTTCAACTAAAAAAAATATTTCTCGTAGGAAAATATTCTAATCCTTTAAATTCAGCCCTTATTTTAAAATCTTTAACACCAGGAATGCTGAAACATGCAATTTTTTTAATGAATTCACCCACAACATAGCAACCACTAAAATACTTTTTTAAAAATTAAAAAAATAACCAACAAAATATTTCTTGTAGGAAGATATTCTAATCCTTAAAATTAAGCACTTATTTTAAAATCTTCAACACCAGGGCTGCTGAAACTTGCAATTTTTTTTAGTTTTTTAATGAATTCACTCCCAGATCAATTTAAGCATCCTTATTTCTAAATGTAACAAAAACAATAACAATAAAGTTAAATTTAAAATGCCATCCATTATGTGGAAAAAATGCCATCAATCATGTGGAACAAAAAAAATGCTATCCATCATGTGGAAAAAAAAGCCATCCATTATGTGGAATAAAAAAGCCATCAATCATGTGGAAAAAAAAAAAAACTTTGGAATAAAAGAATAATACAAATAACATAAAAAAGAGTAAATGAGCAGTTTACAAAAAACTTGAAAAACTGTAAATTGTTCGAATCAGGAAAACATGAAGATGAAAGAGAACTCCAAAGCACCGATGTTCAAGGGAAAAAACTACAGTTAAACTCTTGTAATTCAAACTCTTACAATTTTAAAGATCATTTAAATCAAACAAATTCTTCAATCAGGGTTTAATATTTAGGGTTGAACTCATATGCTTCAAAAACTTTTGAAATTCGAACATATTTTGAGACCCCTAGTTTGGATTGAGAATTACATGAGTTCCACTGAATTACTTGAGTTCCACATTTGAATTACACGAGTTCTACATTTGAATTATATGAGTCACAGCTGTAGATGAAATAAAGTTTTTTGAACAAGAAAAAAAAAAGCCCCAATAAAAAACATTTATACTTAAATGGTACAAAATTATGCTTTGGTTAGTATTCATTAATAGAAACATCAATAAAATAAACACCAAATAAAATAATATTAACAATCAGCTTTTATTAATACAACATAAAAGAAGCCATGACATAGAGCTTGTTTCAGAATCTAGAAGTTAAAAGTTGAATGATTGTTCCAGTCATATTTGCAACATTGGTTAGTAAGACAGCATAAACTTTCTTATGAAATCCTTTTTTGTGATGCTCTGTGACAACACAGTTTTCTTGGAGCACATTAATACCCAGAATTAAAAATCATAAAATTAGTGAACTAAGTTACATTTTGATAATATTTTATTGCGCGTAAAAAGGTGTAGAAAAAGTTGTATTATTTTGTCAGACCAATAATGGAGAAATTCATCACAGTATTTTACTTGCAAAGTTCTTTCATTGTACTTAGTGTTTATCAGATTTTAACATATTTTACAGATTTTACCATATATATAGTCTATATCAGATTTTAACATATATATTTTTAACATAAGGAGCAACGCCAATCTGTATTTGATATTTAATTTTTCATTCACCTTGCTTCTAATACTATTCTAAAACAAGTTATTGATCATTACTTGTAAAACTTGCAAAATTTTAGCATGAGAAACTGGGTCATTTAAACATCAGATATCAGAAAATGTGATTAATGCATTGAGCTTCTTTTAATTGTTTGATATTTTTTACAAAATTTTTTGCTTATAACTGTTATAGCTTTATCATGCTTTTTAAGAGTGGAAGAAAAATATGAAATGAAAGAAAATTATGAAATATACTTAAAAATATCTAACAATAATTGTAATAAGTTGAAAATAAATTGTTGTTTAAATACTTGAAAACTTAAATATGCTTTCCCAAAAAGTTTGATATGTGGTCTTACCCATTTATATATTTTAGTTAATATTAATTCTTAAAAACATAAAAATTAAACTTTGTCAAAAAATTTTCAAACAAAAATAAATTTTTAATAAGTTGAATAAATGATTGAATAAATGATTAATTAAAAAATAATTACTTTTTTTTTTGGGAATGAAATTTTATTTAAAAACTAATAACTCAAACTTTAAAAAACCTAATTTGAAATTAATTTTTGTTATTTACATGCTTTACATGTGTGTATAAGGTAATTCCATGTCTAATGACCTAGAAATTTTTGAAAATGTCACCTTATATGTTAAATTTTGCTGATTTTTATACAGTTGAGAGTACTTAGTAAAATTAGAATTCCTAGAAAATTTTAGCCTCTGGCTCCAAAAAGATCTAGAATGTAACCATTATACTTTTAGTAGATATTGGCCAGGTCCCTCTTGCCCCCTCAGAATTGCTATGATTATTTAGAGGTTTCAAGTTATATAACTTTAAAAATACTTGGTCTTTTTACTTAAAAATTTTTATCTGGCTATTTTCAGGGGTGACAAATCCAATGAAATGATTGGAAATGTAAAAAATAAATACTAAGTAACTGTATTTATAAATTTAAATTAATTTAGGCAATTTTTTATATATCTGATTTTGTTGCTCAAAAACCCATATGGCCTTGATGATATCAAAAAAACTTTTTACACATTCTATATAATTTGATTATTCAGAAAACATAAGGATTTTGATTGATTTTTACTGCAAGTATATGGATTTCCATATATGGATGGTCCCAACTTTTTTGTAGAAGAAAATTGCAATCGATTTTTCACTACCTTCCACACTAGCTAGATCTCAGAAACTTTTGATATTTCTGTAGTGCTGATAAACATGTATGTTAAACTTGTTTTCCAAACCGAAAACACCAGGGAGGGGGAGGGGATGAGCTGGTCATGTACCCCAATTTTTTGTAGTAGAAGCTTTGCAATTTTTCACTACTTTCTAGACAAACTACAGCTCTGAAAATTTCAGCATTTGTGTAGTCCTGATAAATTTGACTTAAAATTTTTTCTGGTGTAAACAATCAGAGGATCCATGAAGCCGGAGGACCATTTTCCATTTATTTTCTCTAACAAAATCTTTTCTTTTAATTTTAACAAAGTAAAGATAATAAAGTGTCAGTTGTTGTTATAGGCGCATCAATGATATAAGTTAATTATTTTAGTTTATACTTTCCCTTTGGTTTTTGGTCATTCTATATTCAATGATCTTTTTCAAAATATTTTAAGAAAGTTCAAATGTTTATAAGAATTTTGATTTGCAAGTATACAGAATTAAAAACATTCATCCACTTAAAAAAATGATTTTATTAGAATTTTACATATAATTTATTATTATAAGTTCTGATCTGTAAAAAACATGTAATTTTAAACTTTTTTGAATTGAAAAAAGTTGAATAATGCTAAAATATTAACATTGAGTTCTTTTATTAAATAAGAACTATTAACAGTATCAAAAGAAACATTCTGTCATTACATTGTCATTAGTATAGACGAAATTTATTACCTATTAAATTCATTACTAACATTTTTAACGTTAACAAATATATTACAATTAAACAACCTTGGTTAATTGTAATATATTTAGATAAATTGTAGATAAAAGAAATCAATCATTGTTTAGTTTAGGGGTGACAAATCCAATGATCAAATTATTATGAAGCACATGTATTTATCAATTTAAATAAATTTAGGCAATTTTTTTCAATTAGTTAATAGTAATTAATAGAATTAAAGCAACTGAAACAATTGGTTTCTCATTTTCAACGTGCATGTTAAAGTTGTTAAAGACACCTGTGGTGATGGTGGTGGGCTGGGACATGTGCCCCACTTTTTAGCGGAATCTTGCGATAGATTTTGGGTTTTGATCATTCTGTATTCAATGAATTTTTTTTTAAATATTTAAAGTAGTATATAAGTAGCATAAAATTAGTTTATAAGAATTTTGATTTGTATATAGATTAAAATCAGCCATCCATCTAAAATAATGATATTAACAGAATTTTGATTTGTAAATAGATTAAAAACAGCCATCCATCAAAAATAATGATATTAACAGAATTTTACATTGCATAGTTTTAAACTATTTGAACTGAAAAAAGTTTTTATTTTAACTGATATTTAATTCTAAAATGTTAAAATTGAGTTGTTTTATTAAATAAGAACTAACAACAGTTGCGAAAAAAAACATTCTGTCATTACACTAGTATAGAAGAAATTTATTACCTATTAAATTCATTATTAACATTTTTAACTAACTTATTAGAATTAAACAACCTTGATCTTGACATATAAAAAAGAACTTTTACATTAAAAAAAAATTAATAAAAGAAATCAATCACTGTTTAGTTTTATATTACCATGGTGTTTAAGTTGCTTTAATTATATTAGTTACTATTGGTTTCTCATTTTTAATTTAATTTGAAATGCAAATTAGTAGTTAGTTTTACAGTAAGAATGGATTTGTGTGATTTGTTGAAAACTGTGAAATGGTACATGTCATTAACTAATTTTTTGTAAAAAAACTGATTTAAAGAGATTTGATTGTTATAGAGAAAATGCCAGAGAAGATTTAATTTGGAGGTCTGGAATAACAAATGACAAAATTTTAACAATGCGTCATCATCTTGAAAAGATTTAAAAAGTAGAACAATTCCTAGAACTAGGAGCTATCATCAGTTTAACTCAGAATATATAGTGTATATTAGCTTTACACAAACAAATGAAGATGTTTATATAACATTTTTTTATGGTATTTAAAGTTCTCATACTAATCAGCAAACTAACATTGATACATTAAAATTTGGCAAGTTTATTCTGTGTAAATACTGTGTTGATATGTTTCATTGGATAGGGATAAATAAAATTTATCGTATTAATAACTTTTCATGATGGCAGTTAAGCTTTGTCATCTGTTAAAGATATTATGGCAATGTTTATGAACCTGCACAGCTCTTTTAAAAACTTTTCTTGCCAACTAGAGCAGATAAGTATTGGGTTTTAATTACCAACACAACTTGTATCATTGATGCACCTGCAACAACAACTGACACTTTATTTGCTTGTATTTTGTTTTGTAAATAATTAAATAAAATAGAACAAGTATAACCCAAAAAAATTTTTTGAAGACAATATATTTAAAATTATTTTTACTTTGTTAAAATTTTTTTTTAGAGGAAATAAGTGGGACATGGCCCCTGGTGCCCCAACCCCATGCCCCGGCCCCTCTGGTTGTCTGGTTTGCCCCATGGACCTTTTGGTTGTCTTAATAACCCTAAACCTACTAAAAATAAAAGTGATCACATTTTTAAAATGTAAAATATATCCTAATATCTTAAAAGTAAAATGATCAACTTCTTCGAGCTAAAAGATAAAATTTTCTAGGAATTCTTATTTTACTAAGTACTCTCTGCATAAAAATTAGAAAAACCTGAGACGTATGGTGACATAGCCTGGGTCAAATGACATGGAACTATGCTATAAACAAATGCATGTTTTTGCATGGTGGGAATTGCAAATGATCAAATTTTCAGGTTCTGCATCACATGCAAGGTCTAAAACCTCATACTATTTGAATTTTTTATGAGATAATTTTTTTCAAGCCTATAATTGTTAAACGAGATTCAAAAGAATTTATAAATTGCACAATAACGTTGATACCTATGTTTAAACTCTGTTTTTTTGTTGAACATCTAAAATTTTATATCTCTGACTATAGAGACCACAGAGAATGGTTAGATTAGAGACTATGGCTAACTTTTTACTTATAGGTATCTGGTGATATGACAACTCTCAATAAAATCAGATGGTAAGCTTTTTGAAATGGCTGACCTAAAATGAAAATGTTTGTAGGCATCTAAATTAGCTTATTTTGTAAAAAAGTCAAACTATTACTATTTTTATAAAAAGTTACTATTATTTACTTGATTTTTTTACCTAAAGGCATTTTGAAAAATGGCTACAGAATATATAGCATTAAAAAGTAAAAAAAAAAAACCTAAAAAAAACAAACAAATAAACTTCTAATGCAAGGATTTCTTTAGGTTTCACCATCTACTAAATGAATGCAAGAAACAACATTACCCCTTTCGTGCCAAATATACCAATGAAAATATCTTTCTTAAAGTTGTTGTTCAATCCTATTTAGTGTTAAATATTGATCTTTTGTGCTTATTGACATATAACTAAAGCCTAGGAGAGTAGGAACTATTATTTACGGATTGTTTTCATACTTAAAACACAAAAGATAATTGACAAAAATAAATGTAATTGATAGACTTTTCTTATAGCAGATGGCTTTAATAAGTAGAATTATAAATGATCCAAATAAAGCTCTTTGAATCTTTGTTGAATCGGATAATGTTAGTGATTTGTCTTGTAAACCTTCAGAGTCTAATGATAACGAAGTCCAAGAGAATAAGACCGTTAATTGCTCTCCAACAGCTTCATCGTTAGTAAGTCGGTCATCATCATCAGAAATAATTTCATCGTCATCGCCTGAAGAATATGTTAGGTCTGAAGATGATTCAACAGAAAAAATAGATGTGGACTTGATAAGCTGATAATAAATCAGGAACTAATGATAACAAAGGATTTTATACAACTACATTTGCTGATAACAATGTTACTGTAAATAAGTAAAAAAAATGAAAAAAATTAACAATTACAACCATGAAAACAATCTTTATCAAGAAAAATAAAAAACTTCTTACGATTAAGACTAAGAAGTCTAATTTTAGTAAAGACAAGAGAGAATGGAAAAAAATATAAATTATTTTTCCATTTATGGCAAAACCATAACAAACGTTTAGAAAACCTGCAATACCTAATTGTAATGGCAATAACAAACTAATACTTTTTAATCTTAATTTGAATTGTTTTTTTCATAATACTTTAATACAAAAACTTGTCACTGGAACAAATTACTATCATTCAAGAAGGTTATAGTCCTTCCTTATAAGGCATAGAATGAAATGGGTTGATGTTACGTCAATTAATACAAAGTATTCAGAGCAATCTATTTAGCAATGGGAATAATAAAACTTCATCGCATCCATGACTACTGGAGACAAAAACAATGGTTTTTTTCTATCTCATCTTTTAGTAAAGTAATGTAAAGTAAAGTTTTATAATTGTTTTAAAAAATTTTTTAAAAATTTTATTTTTTACTTGAAAATCAAGTAAATGGTTTAGATGAATCTTTTACCACCTATGCCAAAATATGTGTTCATATTGCTTTTGCACTTGAGTTTTGGTTTATTTACCATCATGCTTGGAGTCATCAAAGTTTTTGTGGGGAACTTATTGAAAAATTAGTAGGAAATCTTGATCTAAAAATAGTGGAACACCTAGTAACTCAAATGAACACATAACATTTCAATATAAAAATGTTGGAGTTCATAAACTTTCCATGAACGATAAGCCAAGAGATTGCAAAAATTGTTCTGAAAAGATTCGAAAAGCTATTTTAGTTGATCAGTCCCAGTGCCATTCTAAAGGTATTTGTAGATCACATATTTTTTGCTCATTTTGCTAAGTTACATTTATGCCTTGCTTCAGTCTCCAATTGTTGGAACATGTGACATTTATAGTTTTATTTTAAAAATTTTATGTACATATTCTTTTGTGTTGATTAAATATAATAAGATATTTTGTTTCGTTTGAGTTAAGTGTGAATTTAATATTTTTTTTAAATAAGAAAAGTGGTTCATCAATAAGTAAGTTTTCTTTTGAGGTATTTTTTATGTAAATAATGAATAACAAAATTAGGTAAAAATAAATAAAAATGACATCATCAAAGAAAAATGTTAATTATTCATTTTCTAGTTATCTAAATAAGGAAAGTAACCCATCAAATGAAAGCCTAATAAATTGTGCACCTTTTTAAAAGCCTTTAATTACTTCTAAAACAATATAGCTAGCAATTTAAAAGGCTTTAGGAGCAAATGTTTAAAATTGGTAAAACGTGTCTATAAGTATGAAATAATGCAAACGTCCTCAATTTACTTTTTTTACTTTCTTATTTTGATTTTTGAATTTGAAACTTTGTCTGCTTTCCAATGATATATACTTTCTAGTATTTGTTATGTAAGGAAACTAATATATTTAAGCGTTAATGTGACATATTAATGCATTTTTTAAGACGTGAAAATAAATTCCAGCCTGAAAGGGTTAAACTTAATGGCTATCAAGAACCTAATACTACGGACATCACACTGTGGAAAAAATTTAGGTAAACCATAATACAACAGTTACCAGACAAAAGGGGTTAAAAGAAACTTTTCATAAACCCTTGAAACAGTCTCAAAACATTCATTTACATAATAGATTTTCATCAAATTTCAAGCAAGAGTATGTATATACTCTTGCTTGATGACAATACAGTATTGAATAATTAGTTTTGCAATAAATCAATTAATCTAGTAAATTTTAATTAAGTTTATTGTTTATATGGGAAGAAGGATTTTTCAAATAACTATATTATTTGTACTTACTTATACTTATACGTGCGTTTAGCTTATTTGGATAAAGTGTTGACTTCGTAAATGGAAAGTCTGTGGTTCAAGACCCGCCTCTTACTGAACTGTTTTGATTTTTTACACACGCATACAGCCAAATATTAATAAAATAAAATGGTAATATCAGAAAAATTGATTGCAAAATTTGTGCTTTAATAACATAAAAAGCATTGGGTTTAAAAATTCCTTTTTTTGGTTTTACTTGTTTTTAAAGCAATTAAAAATAAGAAATGTTATACAAAGAAAACTTTAAACAAGTTATAATAAGCCTATAAGAAAAGTTATTGAAAAATGGAGATATAAATCCTAAGCTTTCAAACAAATGATTAATACTCTACTAATTTTTTTAAACAACTTGCCATTAATAAAATCTTTGCTCATAAACTAATTTTCAGTTTCTAAAAGACGTTTATTCTATTATCAATTAAAAAAGCTAATGAAAATGTAATAAACAGACCATGTAAATATTGTTTGTTAAAAAACAACTTTGAAACTAAAAAATTATTAATTCATAAATTTGTTGCTTACTTACATAAAGTTAAATTGAATGTTATAACATTCTTAAAAATATCATTGTCTAAAACTATGCTCTTATAAAGCAATATTTTCATAACCAATTTATCATTAATCCTTTTGTAACAATATGCAAAAAATAGAAAGATGTCACCTAAGTATGGCACTCTTGTGCCAACCTGAAATCCTTCATATTTTGCTGACTTTTAAAAGTAAACATTTATAAATCCTTAGAAATAACCATGAATAAATCAAAAATTACTTGAATATTTGGTTTGTATTTGACATTCTATAAAGAGTTGTATCATTGGTTGATCCAGCAAAGACAATATCTTGCTCTAAAGCCATTGGAAAAACTCCATATCCACAATAGTCTATGTGTTCACCTACATAGTTTTAATATAATAATATGATAAAACAATTCGATAATTAAATATAAAACTATAAAACACAAGTAAAATATATTGGTGTAAACAAAAAACATCAAATAATAAAATGACTAATGTAAAATAAATAATAATTAATGTAAAGTAATAAAGGATGTTTTTTTCTCTTATTTCTTAACATAGTGTTTAAAGAAAAAGTTTTCAAAAATGTCTTCTTACACCCTTTAGATGTGCCATAAAAACAAGACTAACTTTAAACACTTAAATCGCTTTAAAAATGTGCTTTTAAATAACATATAAGGGTGCTAAATAGTGCTGGATAATTCGCTGAATTCCCAAATATTATCAAAAAAAAAGTATATTTTTAAATAACCATTTTGTATAAAAATTATTATTTTAAATTTTATTGCATTAAAATTAAGATTTTTGCAATATAAAACAAAGAAATTATTTTTTTATAGTTTTTAAATCTTTTTTTTTAAGAGATGTTTATTATAATATATGATTATTATTGAAACTATTATTTTTCGCTTCTATTAAGACCCAAAATGACTTTTAAAGAATATATATTTTTTGAATAGCATTAGGATCTATTAAATTTTCAGAGCAATATAGCATCTATTTTTTGAAAACAACATTCTTCAAACTTGTGTTATGGGTAACATTGTTATGTATTCAATGTCAAATCAGAAGGCTCATGTCACCCCATGATTTAGATTTTGCTAATTTTTTTATATGTTATAGTGTTTATGAAAACTAGGAAAACCTGAAATTTGGAACCTCCAACTCCTTGCGGTTAATGAGATATTTAGGATTCAATTTTCTTATTAATGCTGACTCAGCATTTTTTGTAAAATACTTTTTTGTTGCTAAATAACAATATTTTATGAACAAAATGAGGTATTATCCTGAAATTTTGTACATAGACAATCTTCCACATGGCGGATATAAATTTTAAATTAAAAATTTGTTTGAACACCTTATTTGATGTAAATTAGATAATAAAGTTCCTAATCTCATAAACCCAATAACATAAAAAAACTAGCAAAATTCAAAACATGGGGTGACATTTTTTGTTTTTTTCTGCTTATTTGTGATGGAATAGAACACTATATTGTAAAATAATTACTATATATAGGAGCAAATCCGCCTTTTTAAAAAACACAGATTCAAATAGAGAGAAATGTGCTAGAAGATATTATTTTTATATGTTGTTTTAAAAACCCTACTTACCAATAATATTGACACGACCAGGGGCTCTTGCAAAGAATGATGGAAAGTGGCCATACTTTTTGTGAAAAGTTTCTTTTAAAAGAACAAATCTATTAATAAAAATTTTTATATAAAAACAGTATGACTAAAACAAATTCTTTTTAAAGGAAAATATAATCTTATTATTTTTAATTGTTTAATAAACTATTTATTTTGTATTTTATGGTTTTACATATTTAGCAGTGGCATACTCAGCAATAATTTATATAACATTATTTATTATGCTCCTCCCTCTCATCTTTATCAAAAGCAGCTGGTTACAATGAGCAGAGTAAATTTGTTGATTTTATACCTTCAAACAACACTATTTCTAACATCGTTTTATGCCAAGAGAGAGAAAAATATTAGCAAGTATCCATGTAAAAAATGCACTTTATTATGTAAAATTATTTACACAATAAGTGAAATGTGTCAGCCATCCTATACCAACTATACCAATAAATAGTACATCCTACAATTTAGTTAAAAAAAGTCATTATAACAATACAAATATTGATGACTTTCACGCTTCATTAACACATTCATATTAAGAAGATATAGATAAAGAACATCAATAAAAAAAAATATCATCACTACCAAATTATTTAAATATATTCTTTACAGATACTTGTGGCTTTTCAAGTGATTTTTCATCTACTAAAGCTTAGCTTTTGTAAAATTCTCAACAAAATTTTTATATCAGACTTCTTCTAAATCAGATTCACCGATACGCCGATTTTTTACTACGACTATAAGCAGAGATCATCCACGCTATATTTTAAAATTTCAGAAAACATTTTGCAAAAGAAAAAAAAAAAAAAGGGAAAAAATAGAAAATTTATTTCCCTCATATTTGTCTTAATTTAGCTTTAAACTGATGTTTTCTCAATTTTTTTGAAATATTTTGAATTCTTTGGATGGAAGTTCACTTAAAAAGTTAAAAAACATATATATTGCATAATATTTATTTATTTTTATTATTATATCATTTTTTTAACTGCAGTGGTAAATTTATTCTTGGTGAATAACACTCTCCTTTATTATTCTTGATCTGTATTTTAATGATCTTTTCCATATTCCTCCCACTTAAATAGTTATAGAAGGGAGACAGGGAGCATTAAACCACAGGGAGTATTTTCAAATATTTTCTAAGATAATTAAAATTACGGTATGAAACTTTTATAAATGTTTTGTCTGTTTATAAAGTATCACTGGATCCATAGAAACCTATCTTTATTAGCATTTGTACTTATTTCTACACAAACTGGATATAAAAGGTTGTTTTTCAAGTTTTAAAAGTTTTAATTGACGACAAATTTATGTAAGTTTGGTCATTTTAATGGAAGTTAATAATAACTGAAGTTAATAAAAACAAGTTTCTTTATTTATAAAAAATTTTGTGTTTAAACTCACTTAATTGACATCAAAAAATAAAAAGTTTGGTATAATATTTGATAATATCTTTAAATTTTATACCACACAAGTTTGATTTTTGTTTGCCACAAACCTACAATTTATAATTATAAAAACATGAACAAAGCTTTCGGTATCTTTTCCTTATTTGTGATCAATTTTATTAATTTTTTAATTTATTTTAGATTATTAATTTTTTTTTATATTCTTACTATTTATTTAGAAAAAAATATAATTTATCAATATTAAAAACTTGATCTCAAAATTTATTTTGTTTAATTTATAGTTAAAAGTTTGATGTTAATCAAATCTATAAACTTTATAAACCTTTCTTTCATTTTTAAGTTATCGCCATATAGGTGTTTAACATTCAAGCATGGAACAGTATCTTCTTGGAATGCCATTTTCAACTTCAAAAACAAGTAAGTAACAAACTTTAAAGTATGCCAGACAGCAAAATAACATCAAATAACTTTGACGTGAGAAAAATTCAACCAAAAACGAAAGTATAAAAAATTTGACCAATCCAATGAATGATACTTATTCGATCCGTTAAAATTTAAACCAGTACAACCGGGTAGAAAACGTAATTTACGGGTGGTAACAGTAATTCTATTTGACGATAATATAATTGTTTTCATCAGTTTTTATTTATACTTTTTATCGTACAACCATTATTGCCACGTTTAAATACCAGTTAAACTTGACATACAACATAGCTAGAAATATCCTTGGGCGTCGCGATTCTTAGCCTTAAAACCAACTTCTTTATTGGAGTAATTTTTTATAATTTTATCTAGATTAATAACTATAATCTAGAGGCCCCCAGCACTCTAAAACTGATATAACTTTTTCCCTAATAAAATTATATATAAAAACAAAGTTTATTAAAAATATTTAGCTGATAAATATTAATTTTCATTTGAAATAATAATGGTTTTGCATGAGTAAATCAATCTTTATAATTGACGGGCAACATGCTTCTTCTGACGACAAAGAGGTAGCAGTTTAGATTTATTGGTATTACTCAAGGCAATATTTGCATAATTTATATGGCAATGGATTAAAGAGAAATATAGTTGTGTTGAACTGTGTTTATTTAAAGCATTTCTAGCTTTGTACATTACTCCTATATTTCGAGCAACTTTGTTGCACAACAAATCAATGTGATACTTCCAACTAAGGTTTTCATCAGTATTGATTCCTAAAAAGTTAGTAGTCAATTCTCTTTTTGTTTGAATTTTGTCAATAAAAAGTAAGGGCATGACAGGAGGCAGTAGCATTTTTTTTGAAGTTTGATAAAAAAGTATCCATTTAGTTTTCTCAACATTTAGTGACAGCTTATTTATTTTAAACCAGTCAGAAACTTTTGTTAATTCGATGTTCATATTTTGGAATAATGTTGTTA
Source organism: Hydra vulgaris (assembly GCF_038396675.1). Taxonomy (NCBI): domain Eukaryota; kingdom Metazoa; phylum Cnidaria; class Hydrozoa; order Anthoathecata; family Hydridae; genus Hydra; species Hydra vulgaris. The sequence continues at coordinate 19,204,259 of NC_088921.1, read as the reverse complement.
TGTTGTTATGAGATAAAAAGAGATTAGTATCATTGGCAAACATGAACGTCATTAAATTTGAAGCTTTAAGGAAATCATTAATGTAAATTAGAAAAAGAAGAGGTCCTAGTATAGAACCTTGAGGGACCCCACATGTTATATCTAATAAATCGGAAGAAACAGTTGTATTACTGTAAAAAAACTGTTTACGGTTGCTTAAATAACTTTTAAGTATCATTAAAATATTTCCTTTAATTCCATAATACTCTATTTCTTTTTAAATGGATTTTGTGGTTAATGGTATCAAATTTATTGTGTAAAAATTGATAAATCGATCAAAACACCTAACGTATATTGAGGTTTTTCAAAAGATTCAGCAATATTGCAAGTAATTCGGAGTATAGCGTGAATGTTCTATTTGAAGATATTCTATATCAAGTTTTACAATGTTCAATAAAACTGGGTGTTTTTCCCGACAATCTAAAAATAGCCAGAGTTTCACCAATATTTAAAGTGGGTGATGCAACCAATGTTTCAAATTATCGCCCAATCTTAATTTTACCTGTTTTTTCTAAAATTTTAGAGAGAATTTTATATAATGTATTTTTCAATCATTTATCTTCAGTTGAATTACTTTTTTTAAATCCGTATTGATTTTGATACAGTATATTATTTGAAGATAAATGATTGAAAATTACATTATATAAAATTCTCTTTAAAATTTAAAAAAAAAACAAGCAAAATTGAGATAATTTGAAACACAGGTTGCATTACCCCCTTTTAATGTTGGTGAAACTCTGGCTATTTTTAGATTGTCGGGAAAAACACCCAGTTTTATTGAACATTGTAAAACTTGAAATAGAATATCTTTAATGGCTTCGTTCGAGTTGATAATAACATTGCAACAAATATCATCATGACCAACTGATTTATTAGATTTAAGTTTTTTAAAAGAAAGTTCAAATTCCTCAACACAACGCAAATTACCTTTACACAAGCAGAAAAATACAAGGCCGCACATGTGATCAACTTTATATTACACTCGCGTATATAAATAAAAATTTACAACCAAATTTTCTGAGCTTAGCTGAGCGCAGTAGGTGCTAGGCTTTTTATTATAAATGATATCCAATCGTAGATTTTGCTTTAAAAAACTGAAGAAGACGCATAAAGAACGGTTTTAGATTTTTATTCATCTCCCTAAAATCTTATTTGAATAGCACTATTAATGTTGTTGTGGAAATTCATGGAACATTCGATTACGACTATGTTTTAGTTTTTTTATTTGTGACTATTTTTGTTGTGCTTAATTTTCTTTAATGTACATTTTTGTGGATTGTTTTAATTAATTGTATTATGTTAATTTTACGTGAACATGTGTAAAAAGATGATTTAAGGAGGAGAGGATTTATTATTTGTATTTATGTATGCAAAAAGTTTTTGTTTATGTAAAAAGAAAAGTTATGCTTAGTAAATAAAAATTAGTTTGTTTACGAGAAAAAAGAATTTTTAATTTCTCGTTGTATTGAAGGCGAGAAAACTACATTATCTAGTACTTTTAGTTTTAATGTCGTCTAAATAACTTTTCTAAAACGCCGCACAGTGGGACGAAATCCCGATTTCGTGGCCAAAAGTCAAATTTTTGAGTTTTATTTTCGTCTTTTTACGTTCAGATCTTGTTTACAGGTAGTCCTAGAACAAAATTCCGAACAGGGCAGGTTTATATCTGCTCTAGGGTGGCCTGGGCGTCAGTTGACATTTAGCCTCCGTTCGGTACGCACTAAACAAGTGGACACGTCGAAAAATTCTTGCCTGTTTTAAAGTGCTGTTAAACTGAAGAAACTATTTCAATTGGAATTCGGCAAAATGGAATCACTTTCTGGAGGCATGTAGAATATATGGTTATACACTGTTATTGCTAATTTTAATTTTTTTCATATTTAAATCACGCGACAAGTAAACATCAAAAATTGTAAATTTTTTATCTGAAATCGATTTTCTAATGTCGTTTTAAAAATTTAACCGCGGTTATCCACCTTCTTTTGACAAGGAACTGATCGTATATAGTGTTAAATATAACATATTAAAAAACTGGCTGCCATTGAGTGCCATTTTAAAAATGAGACTAGTTTTTATGGAGGAATGCGTGGTGCGACATTAAACTATGTTAATAGATTAATATCGCACCACGCATTAACGGTCATAGAATATAGTGAATTAACATTATTTAATAGCACTAATTACATTTTAGTGCAATAATTTTTTATTTTAAATATATGCTTTAAAAGTTACTTCTCATTCCGTTTTATGATAATCTCAAAGTTTTATAAAATAGTCCTCAAAGAACTTTCAGCAGTTATTACTGTATTTTTTTTTACAGAGTCTTCCAAATCTTCAAATATAGAATTTTCAAGAAAAGATATATTCTTTATGGTGAAAGACAGTTTAAAAAATGAATATAAATTCATCATTGATGTTTTGACAGATGCAATTTTCAAAAAAACGGAACATGTGATACAAGTAGGCGAGGATGAAATGTAATTATCACGGTTATTTTCAAATTTTCGATCGAGATGGAGAGCAGCAGGAAGATGGGAAGATTTTTTTCTGAAAAAAAATGAAGAATGGTTGAAGGGCACCGTACAATTATCCAATACTGAATGCACAACACCTGAGAAGATTGTGAAGAGTGATAATAAAGAAGGAACATGTGGGCGACTTTCGCAATCCTTTGCTTCATCTAGTGAAAGATCAAAGAGGCGAAAGACTCAAGAAGTACGTTCTACTTTTTCTACAGAAGAATTGGCATATGCTGCTCAAATGAGTTTAAGAACTTCTGGTAAAGTGCATGCTGCTCAAGTTGTTAAAGATGTCACATTAACAACCCCAACAAGAGCCTCAAAATATACATCCGCTGTTAGTTCACAAAATGAAGTAGGGGAAAGGCGCCTATGATGGCATACATAACTTTGAAGCTTCATTATTCAGTATCCTGAAGACCAATAATAAAAGTTTTGATATGGATACATTCCTTGTTACATCTAGAACAATAATTACCCTGGGAGTTTTCATCAGTTTTTTTTTTTTATAAGTTATTCTTATTGTAAAAAAAAGCACAAGTATGCCATCATAGGCAACCACTGCTCCTATAATGGCATAGGGGAGGATGAGGCTAGTTAGGAACAAGGGTAACTTAATGTTTTCATTTAACCTTAGAGTCTTCCCTCAGAAAAGCCAGAAATTACTCGAAACCATCCTAATTTACCATTTCATGCTACACACCAGCTTGTAAAATTTTGCGCATGCGCATAGGGTATATTGCGTTTTCACATATTTTTTGGACCAAAAAAAATTTTTGGAGCATCGCTTTCTTTTAACTTTTCTTAAAAATAAGTTTTTCTTATAAAAAAAAAAGGTTTTCCCAACTTGTCAATATTTCAACACACCCGACTCGTCAGTATGCCATCATGGGTAAAAGTCATCATTTTCATTAAAACAAGCTGTGTCTGCTTTGTTCAAAAGATAAAATTAAAGTAACTATTCCACTAAATGCACAAAACTTGAAAATAAAATGCATGAAAATTTCATTTCTGCACAGTTAATTGTAAAATCACAATCTTAAATATATGAAGGAAATAAAACTACAACAGCACATCTCAAAATCGATTTTTGTTGATTATAAAAGCAATACTTGTGCACAAGGGACGTTTTTTCACTAAAACTAATGTAAAGTCAGTATAGTCATGTAGGTCTAATCATTTTTTTACCAAAACCAATTTTAATGGAAATATGACCGGTATGCCATCATAGGCGCTATGCCATCATAGGCGCCTTTCCCCTACCTTTAACCCAAGATGAAGCACTTTCTTTAATGATCGAAAAAAAAGAATCAAAGCACTCTTATCAACTATCAAGAAATGTACCTAGAGCACATAAATGCAAATTATACCCATCATACTTTGAAGTAGAAAAAGCAAAAAAACGTTGTTATCCATTAGTTGTGTACACAACTGTTAGTGAGTCGTGCGCACAGATTAAACTACAGGCTTTACTTGATCATACCACATCTAGAATTATACAACTTCAGGCTGATGTCATTGATACTCTAAATCCGGAAGTTCTGCAAAAATTAGTACTTTACTGTAAATGGGGATGTAATGGAAGCAGCAGTCAAAGTGTTTTTAAACAAAAACTTACTGAGACTGGAAAATCTGATGAAAGCATTTTTTATACTTCTCTTGTACCTTTACAATTAATACACAACAACCACGAGACGGGTGAAGCAACTATTGTGTGGAAAAATCCTAGTCCATCATCTCCGCGATTCTGCAGACCAATACGATTGCAGTTTGTACATGAAGATGTACAGTCAACATTGAAAGAAGTTACCGACATTGAACTGCAGATTGAGGGTTTTGCACCATATGCTAATAAACAAAATGGAAAATCCATTTCAGTAACTTATTGTATGTCAATTTAAAGACATCAACAACATTATAAAAATGGATATTACAACAGATAATTTAAGATTTGGCATATCTAGATTGCATGCATGGATTCGTTTTTTCGAGTGCTGTTTGCAAAAGTGGCAAGCTCGTCGAGAGGAAGATAAAAAGAATGTGAAAATACGTAAGGAAGAAATACAGACTCAATTTAGGATAAAACTGGGGCTTATCGTTGATCGACCAAAGCCAGGATATAGAAGCTCTAACGATGGAAATACAGCGCGCCGCTTTTTTCAAAATGCTGCTATATCTGCGGAAATAACAGGAGTCGATGAAAAATTAATTCACCGATTTCATGTTATTTTGCAGGTAATTTCGAGCGGGTTTGATATAGATGATGAAAAATTCAAAGACTGTTGTGTAAATACCGCCCATTTATTTGTTGCTTTATATCCGTGGTATTACGTGCCTACATCTGTACATAAATTGCTGATCCATGGAGCTGAAATTGTAAAGTATGCCTTTTTACCGATTGGACAACTTTCTGAAGATGCCCAAGAGTCACGCAATAAGGACATTAAAAACTTTAGATTACATCATTCAAGAAAATGCTCAAGAGAATCGAATATGAGAGACATTTTTAATAGGCTCTTATTAACATCAGATCCATTTCTCTCGAGCATCAGGAAATTGCCCCAGAGACCGGTAAAATCTCTACATTAAGAAGCTATACAATTGTTAAAACAACATGAAGTCATCAGACAAGAGACAAGTAACGATTTCGATTTAGATACAAGTGGTTCAACATCAGATTCCAAATCGAATGATTCGAACATTGATGAATATGACATACGTGATTTTTGTTACTAGGATTAAAGAAACAATTTTTTTACATATATGTGAGTTAATCTTTTACCAATTTAAAAAAAATAATAAAATTAAAATTAAAAATTTCTATTTTTTTATTAATAGTATAAATTTGAAATTAATTTTGCAATGTTTTTGCTCTAATTTAACTCCTGAATCATTAGCAATGACCTTGAAAACCAAACTACATGAGATTTCATATTTTCAACGTATGAACAGTTTTGGCCGCCATATTGGAGCCGCCATTTTGAATTTTTTAAATCTTACCTCAGATTCCTAATCAGCGACCTCGAAAACCCTTATGTAGGTAATTTGGGAATTTTGGCCACAAAATCAGGATTTCGTCCCACTGTGCGCCGTGTTCATCTTGAAAATTGTATTTTAAATGGATCATATGTGTTTAAACAGTAGTTATCTGTGAAAAATAGTCATTTCATACATTTCATACTAATATTAACTTTTTACACTAAAACAACAAAGAGCACTACTCAATGAAATTCCAAGCCCCAAACAAGCAATGATCTTATGATGAAAATGCTTTGCAGCTATGATACTAGAGTTTCCAGAATGAGGAAAAGTTAGGGAAAATTCAAAAACTCCAATAAACCAAAGAGGCTAAGGATTCAAATCAAGGATTCATATGCGTAGATTCAAATTCCCAGATCGCAATCACCTATATTTAGGACCGCATCCAATGATTACCTAACCGCATCCAATGATTACTCTTAACAAGCCCTAAAATTACCAATTGTGTAGTCATGACCACTCCAAACTTAAAATGGAGTTTATAAAAAAAAGCATCTGTTTTCACCAATTCGTATATTATCCGGTAAAACTTCTTTAAATAGTTCTAACCCTAACCCTAATTGAAATTGAATCATAGGCTTTTTGCTTTGCTTAATTCTTAAATTTTTAATTGGATTGTTAAGTTATTTTAAAGTAAGGCTTTTAAAATGATCAACCTCAAATAAGGCTTTCAAAAAGATTGTGTGAAACTGTAAATGTTAGTTGGGGAAAAAAAAGATTGGGTTACAATTTACTGACTGTTAGGACCCGTGTTCACAAAAAAACTTGATAAATCATCAAATTTATACTTAAGATTAATGTGCTGTCTACGTCAATCATGCACAGCTGCATCACGCTATGTTAGATTTTAGTATTACATTTTTTTACTTATCACTTCAAGGTGTCTGCTTTTTTTTCTATTTACCTTTAAAGTCCGATTGTTTAAAAAAAAGAAACGATTAACTTTTTTTAAAGTACGTAGTTGTAAGTGATATCATCTAGTTTTTTATTTTAGTGCTCAGAATAATTATGCAATAATCGTAGATTGAATATAACATATATGCAATTTTTGTTTCAAAGATTTTTAATGCAACCATGAATTAGTTTATGATATTCTGTTATTAGAACAAATCTTGAGAAGAAAGAAATTTCAATTTAAAGAGGATAGCTCCCGTTTATTTTTTCTTATTTTGTAATAAATTTCTTTTTTTAAATAAGATGTCTTCTTTTTTTTAATTTTAGATCAGAAAAATATTTTTTATTTATACGTTTTATTTTTTCGTAAGTTAAATTTTATATTTAAGAAGTTATTTACATACTTCGACATCAACATTTTTTTAATACAATCTTCAGTCAAATGCAAACCAAACTATTTTTATATATTAAACTATATTTATATATTTATGTCGAAAATACCAAACTATATTAAATATACTAAACTATATTTATATATTTATGTCGAATTTCTCAATTATAAGCCATTTTATTTCTCAATTATGAGCAAATTATCTGAGTCTGTCATTTTAGAATCAAATAAAAAAATAATAGTTTCAAAAACTTAAAAACTATTTGCTGTTTAAACGACAAATGAAATTGCATCGTCTTAAGTCCTTTTATACTATACCTGATGTAACTTATAGATATTTATACACTGGTGTACTTTATTTCTAATATATATTTTATATTTTAAACACCAATCTTGTTTATCCTAAAAATTTGGGGTTTTGAAAAGATTGTTGTGACTGTAATCATTCGTATCTTCTTTGAGACCATGTCTGCTTTTAAAACTTTTTTTTGAAAGATAAACGTTTCTTTGTAAATTTTTTAATTTAAATTTAGCAATTGTAATTTTCTAATTATTCCTCTTTATTTTTTCAACAGAAGTAAACATGTATAAAGTTTTATGTAATAATTCAAAAACTCACATAAATAAAAAGTCCATAAATTGCTTATAATTTGATAGGACTTGGAAAAACGGAATATTAATAGGTGTTGAAAAGCGCGAAGCGCAACATTTGCGCATATTACATTGTTATTTATAGAAAATACTTAGACAATTTCACTTTTAATAAAAATATAAAAAATACGTTTATTTTTTGCAACTTTTGTGTTATGCTTTGCGCATTCGCCTAACGACTGGCGAGGCTTTGTTTGAACACTGCGTGCAGGTCTCATACAGCAGTGGGTAACAAAAAATCAATCAAGAGAGAAAAAATGTTTTAAGTCAATAAATTTTCAGATGACTTATGATTGTTTAACAAAATAATGTCTAATTATTCCACAAGTTAATTTTTTTGAATACAATTTTTTTTCTATACAATATTCTATTGGAGTAATGAAGATTTTTCATAAAACACAATTTGTTTTTTGATGACAAGAACCCAGTTATAAAAATATAGTTCATACGTATATTTGAATGATTTTAAAAATAGTGCCAAGGTAAAATTTGTGTATTGTTATGAATAACTTTATAAATAAGTTTAGATTTAATACAAAATTAAATAGAATATTAAATTGATAATTTGACTTGTCTCAGTTATTAATTATGTAGTACACATGCCTGTAAAATCAAGAACGGACATTATGTGACTTTGTTAGACATTATTTGACGTTAAACCGAATCAATAATACTAATGAAATTAGTATTATAGATTCAGTTTATTTGCTGTAAGTACAATATTTATTTGCTACAATTAAAATAGTAATACACGTATTTCTTGAATTTTTTAACTTTTTAAGATTTGAAGTGATGCTTTGGTTATTTGTCATTGCTAGTAAGTAAAAGTTTTTATTATTTATCTTTTCACTTTTCTCTCTCTCTCTCTCTCTCTCTCTCTCTCTCTCTCTCTCTCTCTCTCTCTCTCTCTCTCTCTATGTATATATTGTAAAAAAATACTTAAATGTCCGATACGATTTGATTATGTCATAGATCTTTTGTTATGCTACGCAAAAAGCAAAAGAAATAACTTTGATTTCCAAAAAGCTAACAAAAGACAATATCTTGTAAAACCAGTTGATATTAACCATTGGAGTGGTCCTTATTTCAACGAACGCCAAACACAAAATGCATTCAAAAATATGATTTATAGTGTCAATAATGGAAGAAAACGCGAAGAATTAGGTTTTGATGCTCGAAAGATTTTAAACCTTGATCCTGAAAACTCACTTAGAAGGTTAAACATAGACGAAAATCCAGTTGCAGAAACCTTTGCAGGGGATAGTTCTGATAGAAATTCTGTAGAATCTCCTCAGGAAAGATTAGCAAATATGATATCTAAACCAATAATACATTACGAATACAGTCACGACGATCCAAAATGGCGAGTTAAAGACAGGTTGAATAAAATAAGAAAAGAATACAGTGATAAACGTCGCTATGAAAACAATATTTATAAAAATTCAATTCAAAGTGAGGATGAAAGTGAGTATAAACAAAAAATGTTTGAAACCCCATTTAAAAGAAACAATAAATTGTCTGACGACTTTTACGGAAGAAATCTAGGAGTTACACTTTACGAAAGTGATAAAATGGGAAACCAAAAAACGGTAAATCCATTTAACGATGCTGTAAATGGATTTAAAAAATATATACCTCATCGCGAATCTCCAAGCAACAATGCTATTGTTAACCTTATTTTGGCAGAAAAAGCTGCAAGAAGAAGATTTCCTGAAAAGGAAGAAACTGAAAACTTTCATTTATTTAAAACTGTTCCCTTTTTTAAACGAAAAACTCATGTTGGCAATGAAATAAATGAAAATTTTAACCAGTTGGGAAAATTTGAAAAATTAAATGACGAACGAAACTATTACTCTAAGGATGAAGAAACAAAAACTCATCATAACAAACTTGAAGATGAACACTCCGTTGATCAGTTTTTACAAAGTGATATGGGCTTAAGTAATTATCATCTCATTGATAAAGAAAATGGAAATGATCGCGACGAACCTGATAATAATCGGGAAGAATTTAATAATAATCGTGAAGAGAATAAATTATTAAAACATGACAGTTTCAGCCGAATTTCAAATCCATATGAAACAGAAAATAACTTAAACGAGTACAAAAGCAACGCTGCACACGCGCAAAATTCTCTAAAAAGGTACCCCAACTCAAAACGTTCTACACTACTAGCCAATCACGTTGTAACAAAAAAAAATAAAATCAATAAACGAAAACTGAAAAAAAAAACATCGGTTGAACAAAAAGTCTCGAAAAAATTTAATGTTGAAAATTCTAGCAGTAGCAGTAGCAAAAGATGGAACACGTTTCAACCAAATGAAATGTTTCAAAGACATCCAAGCGATTTTTACGGAGAGCATTCCCAAAACAATATCCAAATGATTAGTGGAAGGTATGAACCTAATAATAATTGGAACAGGCTAAATGAAAATGACTACATTACAAACACAGGATTTGAAAATGCACATTCAACTGTTGAGGCTGGTTATATGGGCAAAAACGATCTTGATGTTGAAATGTCTCTTCAACCAATTATTCAAAATGCTTACCCAGGAGAAATATCAAATCATAAAGAAAAAATGAACTATGGAGAAAAACTTCAGAATCTTCAATCTCATGATCACTCTGGCGGTAAACTGACTGATGATATTTGGGAGCATGAATTTAACGCAAACGAGGTTGGACGTAACCATCAAAGTAGGCATGGAAAATTAATGGGATTTTTCGGAAACTCAGACCAAGGTGCACTTCTTCCTGCAGAAACATTAGATGGCATTGCTGCTAATTGGGAGCATGCCCATCAAAACGTGCACTACGAAAATTTACCTCATAACAAAGGTGGTAGGTAACATGTTTTTATTTTTATTTATTTTGGTATTAATAATTTAACACAAACAATATTTAAATATGTTTATTGAGATAATTTTACATTTGCTTTTTTATAATTTTATTATTATTATTTTTTAATTACTATTTTCGCTTATTAGCAAGTTGTAATTTATTGTTGTTTACTTTTATCTTAACTTAAATATGCTTATGTAGAACAAACTTAAGGATGTTTTTTTAAATAAAATTTGAAAAAAAATAATGCCCCGTAAACAAAATTTGTTCTGTTTAACAAAATAATGTTAAAATAAAGTTTTTAAATAATGTTAAAGTAAAGTTTTTAAAAAGCTTCTAGAAATCATTTTTTATAAGCATTTTTAAGTCTTCGCTCAAAAAATATTTTTACTATTGAATAATATTGGGTCCTAGTATTTTGGGTCCTAGTATTTTCAAAAAAAGTTCTTTAAAACTATTATTATTTCACTTAACTAAATAAATATTTTATTGTTTATTAGTATTTATTATAATTCAGTATCTTTTATTATTTATACCAATTTAGCATAAAATTTAATGAAAAGTTAGTTTTAGTCATTTTATCTTTTTTTCTTTTTTTTTTCGAAAGTGGCCTAATTCGTATACTTTCTTTGTTGCTGCGTTTCATATGTAGACAGAAAATATTTCTTAAAATCAATAAGGATCTCAAGAAAGGAAAATATGCCTTAGAAAATATTACTTTTTTATATAAAAAAAGCTTCAAAGTTTTTAAATTTGTCATATCCCAGCAAATATGCAATAGCGAAACTTCAGTGGCAGTTTCACTATATAGACATTTATAGCAGTCCACTGTCGTTTTGCTCATCGGTTACTTAGCGGACAATTAGGGGCAGCTTCCAAAAATGCCTAGCCACTATATTGCATGTTGAATAGAAATATGTTGTTGTGTGGTTAATTATTTTTATGTCGCACCATGGATACATTTATTTAGAAAAAGATCAGCAAAGGTTATCAAAGTCTTCTTTTAACCATATTATTTATGGTTCATTCTTTATATAATTAACCTTGCAGTTTATGGTTATGTTTTTTATATAGCCATAAAGGGCGATTTTACTTAAGCTCATAATAGACAAAATCATCACATATCTTTTATTTACACCACCTTTTCAAAACTTTTAGGATATGTTCACACATCAATTTTCAAATTTAGTGCTATGGTTTAGAATGTTTTCTAAAACATTTTGCATTTTATGTTCACTATCAATTTAATTGTGGTTATTTATTCATCGCCATAGTAGCCTCATACCAAAGCAATTATTATTACTTTGGTATAAGGTTTTTATTTATATGTGAGGTTTCAAACTCTGCAGGTGAGTTTTCACAATTTTTTTTGTTTACTTTAGCAGTTCTCAAATTGCTCTGTATATATATGCTGAATAAATATAATTTTTGTGTGTTAACGACATTGATTTTAGTCTGGATTAAATCACCTCCGAGCGGCCATATACCCTTAAGACTTGTAAAAAAGTTAGCAAACGTTAAAATGACAACATATTCTATTCCAGCCGTGCCGTGCAAATTTATTAGGCTGGGTGAATAAGAATGAGCTATTGCTTTTACTCGGTAATTGGTCAGCTTTACGTGAATAAAAACTTCAGCAATTTTGCTTAAGTTTTTATTTGCGTAAAGCTGAGCAATTACTGAATAAATTGCCTGACTTTACGAGAATAAAAATTTGAGTAAAACACTCGAAGTTTTTATTCACGTAAAGATAACCAATTACTGAGTAAAAGCAATTGCTCATTTTTATTCACCCGGCCTATTTATTTTAAGAATTTAAACTAACTTTTCCACCTTTTTCTAAAAAATGTTTAACTGATAATTAAATATTTAATGAGACTCATAAAGGGGACGTACATAAATTATCCAAAATAAATTTGCCAATTTTCATTCTCCAACATTTCCTTCCCTTTTTTGACATCGATTGCCAAACTTTTTTTATCTTTCAAAAATGATCGTTAAAAACTACCCAGTGGGCATAGGACGTAAAAAAATCATCTTTTAAACGTATTATGAATGTTTTGGAAGTCTTTTGAACGTTCAAAAGACATCCAACACAACTTACTGATGTAAGTTGTTTTGGACGTAAATTAATTAAAGATTAAAAAATTTAATAAAAAATGATTAAAAGCAAACATATTATTAAATCTCCAAGTTAATAAGAGAAATTCCATCATTCCCTTTGTTTCATTCCCTTTACGTCGGGACGACAAAGTTTGACCTATTAAACATCATCTTTACATAATTAATGGACGTCTCCAAACATCAAATTATAAATTATATAATAATTTGTATATATGGTTTTATACGTCAATGCTGTTAATATACTGACATCATCAACAGCACTGATATCCTGTTATTGGTGTTGTTGGTATACTGCTGGTATATCGATAGCAAAGCACAGATAAAGATTGTATGTCTTTTGATCAGGAGGGCACATTATTCAAGCTATTCAGGATGATCCGATGATTGATTCGCAATTTTCGACATTTGGAATTGGATTGGTAATGGATAAACATCGTCATGGTTCTAAGCATCAAAACAATGCTGCCAATACGCATTTACTTCCAGGTTTTTGTTTCTTCCCTTGTTTTTTCCTGTGTTCATAAATACTTTGTGATAAACTATTAGGTATGGGGGTGGCTATTTAAGCATAAAGGCATAAAAAATATTTCAAAAACTACACACTGCATGAAAAAACATTAAATGGATGAATTTTAGATAATTAGTATAATAACGTAATGCGCAACAAAAAGCTGTAAAAAGCTGAGTGATGCTTACAATTTGTTGTTTCAGCAAGTTGTTTCTTTTCGTTCTCTAGTGTTCTAGTAACACCAAGTATATGTTTTACAGAAACACAAAGAAATAATTTAACAACCACTATATATATATATATATATATATATATATATATATATATATATATATATATATATATATATATATATATATATATATATATATATATATATATATATATATATATACAGTATATATGTTGATGTTACCTGCAGTACCAGGTATTAGCTAAATGCTAATGTTTATAGTATAATTTAATATTGCAATATATATATGTATAAATATATATATATATATACCCTTGAACAGGTTGATAAACTTTAGGCAACATTTTCTTAAACAATTCCAGCAAAACATTTTTATAGCAAGTTAAATTATTCTTCTACCAAAAGTTATTTAAATGTGATGTACCGTTCAAGAGATCTGTTAGATTTCATAAAAGTTGCTTAACTAGCCCCGCCCTACCTCAACACCTAAACCACCCTTAACACCCGACCCTAAAACTTTACATTTAATTCATTTTTATTTGAAATATTTTGATTATGATTTGATATTTTTAAGTTTATCTAAATATATCCTAAGTATAACATATATTTTTAGATAGCATGCAAGGGTCGCATTTTATGCACGACGCAGATTACGAGCAACAACTACATAACTACATGCTGTTAAACAACGAAAACATTCCTGATGTTAGTTTGCCTAATAATTAACAAAAATTTTTGTTTGCAAAGTTAATCTTATTATTAATTAATTTGTTTATTGATTAAAATAAAGTGAAAAATTGTAGTTTATAAACTTTAGATGAGTGTAGACACTCCAGGTTGGTTTTAGAAAATGTGGTTTATATTTGTATATAATTATTTAATTTAAAGGATTCTCACCATCAAGAAATGTCAAATGATGAGTACCAGAATCACATCAATAGTCTTATGATGAAGTACAAGCCTTTGATAGAAAAAGCTCACGACGGCTCGGATGTTTCCAGCTATTTGTATCAAAGCTTAATTCCACATCACAAACCAAAACATCCTCACCCAGGATACGACTGTAAGTTTTTATTTAATTTAAAATGTTTATCATTTTGAGGATCACATTTTATGAAGAAAGCCAAAGTATTTTTATATTTAACAATAAAATTTTTTAAAAAGCGACCATATTAATTGCAAAGCAACTATAGAACAATATTAATACATAGCACTTATATGGCACTGAAAGCCAAAGAGATTTTCTGTCAGATTTTATGTCGTGTCACTCAAATGAAACTTTTTCTATTTAAAACTATTTGTATTATAACGAAATGAAAGAATTTTTGAAGAATCCGAACAAATTGCTAAGAGTCATAATAAGGTAAAAGGGTAAATTTGAGAGGGTCTAAGCCCATTTAAGCATTTTAAATGGACGTTACCTTTTTTTTTTTTAGCTCTTCTTTGTTCGGATTTAAAAAAATTCAATTGTTACAAAACAAATAATCTTGTCTTTCATTTGAGTGACACAACAGGATCTGATAGAGATTTTATGTTAAACTTTAGTTTAAAATCTGGCGGTCTCTTTTGCCACCGGTGACGGCCGTATATTGCTAGAAAGCGGCTTTATTACCGGCTGTAAGAAAAAATAATTATACAATTTTTCCGCAGCTCATTCTTTATTCATTTGACTGTTTTTATTAAATAAATTAAAACTATGAATTGACTTGAAAACTATGACTCGACTTGAATTGAAATTATGGGTGGAATGCAAGAAGTGAACTTGAGTCAAGTTTGACTTGAACTTTACATTGTAACCAATAGCGGCAGAGTATGGGTTTTCCCCTCAAAAAAATACTCTGCCGCTATCGGTTACAATGTAAAGTTCAAGTCGAACTTGACTCAAGTTCGCTTCTTGCATTCTACCCTAAAACTATAACTGGAAAGTTTTAAATTTTTTTAGATTATGCTTTTAAAAATCCTTGGTCAAACATGCAACTACCATACCATATACCAGGTGAATAAACCTTTACTTTACCATATTTTTAATGTTTTAACTTTTTTAAAGGATGATTTTTTAGTAAACCAAAAAATGAAAAGAGATTTTTCAGTACAAATGCTTTTTAAATAACAATTATTTTATAAGACATTATTTAAAAGAATGTTTTTGAAACTGAATTTATTTAGAAAACGTTTAAATAATTGTCTTTAGGGTTATGAAGGTTTTTTAAAACACATATTATTGTTTAAAAAGTATAAAATGTATAATTTTAAAAAAAGTTTAGAAAATTTTAATCGTAACAAAGTTAACTCATTAGCCTCTTTTGATGTTTGCGGTGAAAAAATTAGGAAATGCAATAATTTTATAAGTTGCGTCAACATTTGTGTTAACTATAGGGATGTCCTGGATAACATTTTTTTATTATCCGGCCGGATATCGAAAACATTTAAAAATTATACATCCGGATATCCGGTCGGATGTAGTTCAAATCATAAAATATATTCCTTATTATGAAAAAATATTATTTGATAAACCTTCGTATATAATGCGTTATAAACCTTCAAAATGGCGAGTTTTGTTTGGAAGCTTCTCAAAATTAATGGTAGCCGCGATTTTACAGTTGTTCGCATTCCATGTGGAAAGCAGATAAGCAGGGGATGTAATAAATCTGGTCAGAAGTCATTTTGCACAACTCCATAACCACGCAAAAAAAATTTCTCTGTAAATTGTGTGAAGATAAAAAATAATTAATATTAAATCTTCTTCAGCTGCACAAGAAAGTTCAAAATGTATTGATTTCTGATCAAGTCTCCTTTTTAAAAGCTTCTCAAGTAGTTAATGTTTTCTTTAATCACTCTATTATAGAAAAAAATAATGATATTTTTAATTATTGGAAACATAAAGAGAAGTTTCCACTGCTAAAAGAGTTAGCACTTAAGTTACTAGCACCACCTGCACCCTTTGTATTTTCCGAAGATTGTTTTCATTATTTATGAGAAAAAGCGATTAAAGCTAAAAATGTTAATATCTCTACGTTGTGGTAAAAGTAATATAAATGAGTGATAAACTGATGAACTTATTGCGCCTACATAATTTTAGTTTATATATTTATAATTTTATAATATTATAATTTTAGTATTTTAACAATAATAGTTATAACAACATTGAGTAGAAACCATTAGATTATTTAAAAATGTAACATTTCTAGATTTCTTTCAATTTTCAAATGACATTAACATGAAATATCTATTACATAAAAAACTGGATAAAGTTATTATGGCCAGATAACGGATACCAAATAATACTCCTATTCGGCCCCGATATCCAGGCGGATAGCATATCCGGGACACCCCAAGTTAATTATTTGTTCATTTTAAGATTAATATATACAGAAACTGAATTGAGTCTTCTTGTATTCCTTTTTCTTCTTGTATCAACTTAAGTGTTTTTATATTTATGATTTTCGATAACTAATGTTTTTATCAATAGTTTTCTCAATGTAATTGTTATTATTATTATTTTTATTATTATTAAAATCAAGGTCAACAACGTTGAGAGTGTAGGGTCTTAAGCTCTAGAGGCCTTTTTTTCTTTTGAAATTTATTGATACAGAGAACCTTTTTTTTCAAATTAAAGATTATGCCCCCCCTGCCTCCTGATCACTTCAAAAACCGCATCGTCGTCGTCGACTTTTATTCATAATAATATTAATATAGCAGTTATTGAAGGAAAGTAAGTTATTGTTATTGTTTTTAATATCTTTATATTTATAAGTAATTTAAGCAATGTAACTATAACTAAGTAATTTAAGCAATGTAACTATAACTCGGAAACGTCGGCATATTTTCCCGATGCAAACCAACGTTGATTTAATACCAAGTGTTTAGAAATGATATTAATTAAAACATTAATACCGACGCATTAAAAACAGCTTGCACAGTAACATTGGTCCAACATATTTCGAACATATAGTCCAACATATTTAAAAACATTGCGAAAGTTTTTTGCTTTTACAATTTAAACCCAATATTGGTTCAATGTGTATAATCTAACGTTGATTCAATGTACATGGACCAATGTCGATTTAACGTTTATAACCCGACCATGGTAAAAACTATATACCTGGGTGTTAACCAGGTATATAGTATTTACCGCATTTTTACGATTATGGGAATATTTGTGATTATGGGAATATTTATTTATTTTACAAAATATTGGGAATTTTTATTGATATTGTCCTATTACTTCACAAAATAATAATAACAAAAAAAGCTCATCGAATTTTGGGGATTTTAAACCCATTGGGAAATCAGCTGTATACACGGGACCATTGGGCTGGCTAACACTTTGTCGACTTTGATTCAATGTATATGGATCAATGTTAAAACAATGTATACAACCACACGTTGTTAATGCAAAATTAAATTAACAATTTCGCATTAGGAACGTTGAAAAAACTTGAAACCCGAAACTTCACCAAAACAAGATGCAAGAATGAAGCAATTACCATTTCAAACTCCGGCAAAGATTGTATAGGAAAATTAACTTGTTGTGGGCAACATTTTGAACTGTTCATGCTTATTCCTTAAGTAATCTAATTAGAAACAACGTCTATCTAAATAGGGTTTGCAAATAGGCTGTTAATAATTGTGGTGGTTATGAAGTATAAGCTTGTGTGTGAAATGTTGATGTGTTCATGAGGATATTGACTATGTTTTTAGTGTTCATTTGAGAGAGTTTATCCAGCCTTATAGCAATAATTGAGAAAAAGTATTCCAAGTCCTTTCTTAGTTGCAGTCAAAGAAAAAGATTGTGCCAATTTGACTGCTGAAGTGTTGGAGAAGTACAATTTATTTTCCTGCTAGACTAACTTAAGATGTAAAGCAAATGGTTTTTATTGCAAGCATTTGAAGATGCAAGCATTATAATGAAGCATTTGATTATTTAGTGACTTGCATCAAGGAAAGGTCCAATCAAGAAGATATGCGATGTTGCAAAAACCTTTTTTTAAAAACAGCCCAAAAACAGCTTTTCTATACCGAACAGTTTAAAGAGTTGATGAAGTTATATATAGTGTATATATAAAAGTGAATAGTTTAAGAATATATGGAAGGAATTAAGAATACACAGCAGTCTTAACTCATTTCTTTTAAAATCAGATTTAAAAGTATCTGAGGAAGACATTTCCAAAATATTTGGTATTCAGTCATTCAAAATTAATGCTGGTTTGCACAACAACAAATGGTTCAAGTTAACAATCATCTAATGGACTACGCTGTACTAAAATTTACTGGGTAATTTTACAAGTACAATGAACCCCAAAACTTATATAGCTTTATAATGTACTTATATAGCTTTATTTTACTTGACTTATTATATTATATTTCTTATACTTAATGTACTTATATAGCTCTATAATATACAATGCATATTATACATATATAGCTATATATAACTATATATAGCTATACATATATGTTGATTTCTACAAAGCTTTTGTTTTACTTAGCTACAATGTTAAGAAACGTAGACGCCGACTAGCTCTAAACTTGTCGTTGTTTACAACATAACGCTGTTTTGTTATAGAACGCCTTCACTTATATTAAACATCAAAGGTTTGATTTGTTCTCTTATTATGTACGTGTTAGCACAGAGCACCACTGAGGAGTATATAACTATGAAGTTTGCGCCTCTTTACTAACCAGTGTTGCTATTCTGGCCAAAGTCGGCTTTAAACATCGGACCTCTTGGAACCAGAACATTAATCACTGCGCAACGACTGCCAAGTAATTTATTTCAGTCTTACTTTAGTGAAATCTCTTACAAATACCCAAATCATTTTACAATTTACAACTTTGTATTTCAAAGAACTATTATAAAAATACGTTCATACTAAATCTAATATTGTGGACCATTTTTATGAACACAAATTTTCAAATTTTTTAATTAACAAAAATCCTGTTTAAAAATCACTTTAGAAAAGTTTAAAAAAAGAATAACTCAACAAAAAAAAGACTTTTAATACAAAATAAATAATAATAATAAGAATATGTCTTTTAAAATAAATGCATAAATAAAATAACCTTCTAAAAACTATTTATTGATACTATAAATTTTTTTTAATTTCAATTTTTTTTTAATTTTATTTTTTGTTAAAAACTTGGTATACCATTAATACCATTATTGTATAAATTTATCAATATAAATGAGGCTTGATGATAAGACTGTTCATGTCTTCTTCTTTATGTCTTCTTTTTGCTCCAACTCATTTATTAGGACATTTATCTTAATAATAAATTAAAATAATAAATTATTAAACAGCAAAAAATCACTTAAAAAAAAACTTGAATTAATCAAAAACTTCCTTCGAATTTTCTGTAAACCAGTTTTCAAAAACCATTATATCATCTTCTTTATGTCATATTTTATTTTAGTCATATTTAGTTGGTGCCATCATATTTAATATTACCAAATACTTAAATATTGTAAGATTTGATTTTTATTACCTAGGGATCGTTTCTTGACCTAAGAGCTGATATCAAGTGATGTATTTATGATTTATTTTGGCTTTTAGCCGTCTTTTGACTGGTAATGAAACTGTTAGGAAGGAGGTAGCTGTTAGAAAGGAGGTATCTGTGAGGAAAGAGGTAAGGTATAAGATTTTATCTGTGACAGCATATAGTGGTTTAATAAACCCTCTCTTAAATTTCGGTTCTTGAGAGAAACTGCTCTTGAGCTTCGGCTCAATTTCTTTTAATTCTCAGTTTCTTCAATTAATGGAGTTTCGGTTCCAGTAAACCACTAACCCCGCTTTCTGGAATCTTACGTATTTCTGGTTTCGGTTGCATATGTCTTTAGAATAAATAAAAAGGTAAGGTAATAAGTAAAAATGAAACATTTAGGAACTTTAATTTAATTTTTTTACAGAGGAAAAAATTGAATTTTTTTTTTATAGCTAACGAGATTTTTGAGCGGTATTTAAGTATATTCAAATCAAAATAAATTTTTCTTATTGTTTTTTAAGAAACTTTATTTAATTGAAAATAAAAATCACTTTGTTCTAGACTCACATCTCATCTCTCTCACATCTGGAGATAACGATATATGGAAACTGATAGATAGTTAACAGAGCACTTAATAAAAAAAAACACTAACCAATAACAATAAAAAAATAAAATAATAATAAAAATTAAAAAACAACCAATTGATTGAAAAAAGTTTTCTATTCTTAAGTTGCCATTTGAGGTGGCACTTGCTTCGCTTAAAACTTTACGACACTTTTTTTAATTGATTTAGTGGTGCTGGTGGTTATGGTGGTAGTGATTATCGTGGTGCTGGTGATTATGGTGGTAGTGGTTGTTGTGGTGCTGGTGGTTATGGTGGTAGTGGTTATGTTTAATACAACTTAAGGCTAAAGCTATGATGGTGTCCAACTACTATTTGACCAACCCAGTTGTATTGCCCCCCTCCCCAATATAATTTTTGTTCCTACGGGTCTGCAAGGTTTGAAGTTCATTAGTAGCAAACTTCATATTCACTTTCACTTTTCACTCAATTTTATTTTCTATAAAAAAGAAATTTTTACGCGGTTGAAACTTTAATAGTTTATCAAAAGAAAAAAAAAAAAAACTTTGTATCATGTTCCAGAAAAAGATTTCCGCATCATCATAAAATATTTGCAAAACGTTTTTTCAATAACTCAGTAAAAAAATAAAATAATAAACAGGAAAAAATAAAAATGATATTTCTTAACACTTAATTAGTTCTCAGTGAAAAAAAGTCTTGCCCTACATGGGTTCCGTGCGAGTTATGGGTGGAATTCATGGGAACTTACATGGAACTCTTGTGGGACAAGCGTTTTTTTCACTACATACATTCATACACACAATATCATTTTCATTTTTTTCTGTTTACTGAGTTCCATTTTACATTTAAATTCTAAATGTATATTATTTAATTTTTTAACAATTTTTAAAACTATATACAAATAATCAAAACAATGTTATAATAGAAAAGATAAAGACTGAATAGTTTTATTTCTAAACTTATAACTTTTGTTTTTAATATTTTTGATTAGTAGTTATTTTTAAATAGTGTACATTTTTAAAAAAACTTAACAGAAAAAAAATAAAATACAAAAATTTTGAATCTTTATGATTTGTATTGCACTCGTATTTATTTGTGTTGCATAAAATTTTTATTTGCATACAAAACAAAATAATTTAATTTAAGTAAAAAAAATTCATAAAATAATTTTTGTTTTAAATAATCATTGTTGTTTATATAAAAAATTTTAAAGAGAAAAGTTTTGGTTGTTTGTTTAGTCGAGAATCACCCACTAGAAGATGAACTTAAAGAAACTACAACAGAAATTACGACCGAAGCAAAGCCTGATTTTATTGAAGGAAAACCTGAGTTAGTTTTTCCGAAATTAGTTGAAGCAAAAACTGATTTTGTGGAAGCTAAAACGGAGTCTATTGAAGCAAAACCAGATCTACTGTTGGCAAAACCTGAATTTTTAGAGGCAAAACCAGAACTCATTGAGGCAAAACCTGAACCCGTAGAAGCAAAACCTGAGCTCATCGAAGCAAAACCCGAGCATCTTTTGGAAAAACCTAAAATTAAGGAAGCAAAAGCTGAACTCATAGAAGCAAAACCTGAGCTTCTTAAAGCCCAACCAGAACACTTTAAAGAGAATTCTGAGGCAATTACAAGTTCTAATCTTTTAAAGGAAAACCTCCAAACAGTTGGAGTAGGAGATGAAAACAATTCTGAACCAAAAACAGAAAAACTAAATAATAAAGAAGCGAGCAACGTTAACAAATCAAACGAACTTCTAAAAGGTGAAAATAAGCCAACAGAAAAAGAGCCTTTGAAACCAAACTTGGGTGTTAAATCACCATGGGGAGAAGCGCCTTCAAAAATTCCTTTGCAACACCATCGTTCAAGTACAGAAATATTGTTTAGTGGTATGTTTGCAATATGTTTTAAAGAATTATTTCATAACAATATAAATAAATTAAATATAAAATAAATTATAATATAAACTAAAATATTAAAGCATTTTACTTCATGTTATAATACATTATAATATTTTTTTAAAATACCATTAATATTTACAATATTTATCTATTTCCCGCTAAACATAGATCCTTATTTAGATCCTAGTCCTATAATCCAAGCTTACAACCAGTTAAATTTACTAGTTCCGGCTGCACTGCAAATCAAGGCTTTACAAGAACAACTCAAAGAAGTTAAGCAAAAATCCGCTTTGCAAATTGCTTTATTGGAAAGTAAAAATAGAAACGCTTCAAAATCTGAGAAAGATACATCTTTACAAATATCACCAAACAAAGCAATGTTTACTGTTAACCCAGCTGAGAGGCTTACTTCTGAAGCAGGATTATTATCACCCTCAATAATACAGGAACTTGTAGCTCAGGCAAAGAATATTCGGCCAACCGGTGATATAAAGTCAGTATTAGAAGCTTCAAGTAGTCCTGGAAGTAAAGAAAACACTTTGTCACAAGCAAACTTAATTCAAACTTCAGTTGCTCAAAAAGCATTGTTAAAGCTAATAAATGCTGCAGTAGATTCTTCTTCTAAACAACAATATAAAGACCAAAAAGATGAAGCTTTAAAGCAATTAAATTTACAGACTGATCAGTTGAAGTTGCTTGCATTAATCAAAAATCTTCAGCCTAGTAGTGCTACCGCAGTAGAAAAAGAACATTTAAATAATATGTTAAACCAGATAGCATTAAATAAACATTTAGACTCGGCAACTAGTGCTGCTGTATCATCACCTGCCGACATTAACTCCATGTTGTTAAAAATTGTTTTAAAGCAGCAAAATCCAAATTTAAATGTTATTAAGTCGAAAGGAGTTTCATTACTTCAAAACGGTAACGAAGTTTTCAACGTTTTTGATAAAGAAAAAAATAAAGGCTTTGCAAAACAAAACAGTTCAGAAGTAATTCGTTTGTTGATTGAAAAATTACAGCACAAAAAACATAAAAAAACAAAAGACGCTTTTGAAAATCCATATGCAAAGATTGGATATGTTGGAAAACGAGGACCACTATCATCGCAGCAAGAATCAAGCAATGACGAAATTACTAACATTGGCACTAGTAATGAAGCCAGTATTATTAATGGTACTTCTTTTAACAAGATTTTACAATCAGTTAATCTTCACTATAACGAAGATGATGAAAACGAGGCAAAGTCAAAAATAAGTGTTAAAAAAAGTAAAACGGCGGAGAAAAATAAAAATAAACCAAAAGAAAAAATGACTCGTTTGGAAAATTATAAAAAATAAAGCTTCTTTTATAAAGAACATTTAGGATGTAAAATATTCATTTGTAGAATTAATACTTTGAAATTAAGTTAAAGAAATCTGAAAAATTAGAAAAATGCATATAAAGAAACACTAAATAATCATATCTAAAATAATCAATCCATGAATCTACAGGAATGTTGACCCTAAGCATAATCTGAAGCATGAGTATAAAAAGAACACTAGAAAAAGTTTATAATGTATTAAATGTTATGTACTAAAATTATTATATACTTTTTTTGTTATTTATTAAATTTTATATATACATTTGCATTCCATAAACAAAATAAGTTAAGATTTAAAATTTTTCTTCCACAAACTAAATTAATTATTTGTATTTTAATTGATATTAATTAAATAATTAATATATACTCTAAGGAGTTAATTTATACTCTAAGAAAACGACGATATACAAAATTATATCCCTAAAACAGCAAGTCCTATAAAATCCCCAAAATTGACAGTTACTTAAAACTAGGAGGTGTAATAGAATGGAGGGGGAACAAAGCTGAAAATTGTTAAAAATTGTAGTACATTTGTAGTGCGTTTTTCATTAGCGTTAAAAAAGGAAAATTTTGAAATTTAGTTTGCAACCTAAAATCTAGTTTGCAACCTTTGTAAGCTGTATCCTTAATGGATTACTCTCTTAAAAGTTGACTGGATAAATTTTTAACAACTGTTCCAACTATCAAGTAGTAATCATAACAAAAATCATGATCTAAGTAAAGTAATCGTTTTTTGAATATCTTGATACTTGGTATAAATATCAAAGTTTTAGACAATTTCTACTACTTGGTTGAACCTTATCTTATGCTTCCCCGTTTAGATATAGGTTTGTTACGTTCTTAAAAAAACGTTTTTTTGGCAAGGAACTTGTTATATCTCTCCAGGATTTTATTTTGTGTTGTAGTATTTTTGCTGAATTTTAAAACAAATTGCTATATTGTAAATATAGATATAAAAAAACCTTTTTGTAAATCCGACAAAAATACTACCAACTCTTATCTATCTTATTTATTAATTCAACTCTAATCTAAAAATTTATTATTTATTAATTCTAATTGTAATCTAGAAAGTTATTATTAGTCGTTCAAAAAGAACAACGTAAAAAAATAGCAATAATCTCTAAATAAAAAATAATTATTGTCTGAAAATTTTTTAAACTTCCATCTGTTATTTGCAAAGCTTTGATTGCTTATGACGCACAGTGATCAGGAATATCTCAAAATTAGGCCAAAATTAACTTTGTCAAAAATATTTATTCAAAATTGCTGAAAGTTTACTTTAAGATGTAAAAAAAAAGTAGAAAGGAAAGAAGACTCAAAATATTCAAAAAAGGGTTAAATATAGTCAGGGGGAGCAAATTTTACAAGGGCTTCCCTCCGCACCACATTGCCCTTGAGTAATTTCAACTATTTATGTTTTAAACGAATTATTTTGAAGACCAAATAAAAAAATTCAAAAATAGTTAGTTAACATAAATATTTTATATTGTACCTAAATTCAAAAATAAGTTTAAAAATAAATATATCAGCATCATTGTCTTATTCATTATGTCCATATACATCTTCGTAATCTATTTCGTCAGTAACTAATTCATAATTTTCTTCACCTTTGCCTTAATTGTCATACTCACTGTACTCGTTATCAGTTTCATTTTCACTTTGGATTTCATCAATGGTATTTTTATTTGTTTTTTTAACAAGTTCTAGAGCGCTCTTTGATAATTGAATTTTTTTAACTTTATTTCTATGTTTAAAAATTATTATAGATGATATTATTGGATCACTTGAAATAAGAAGATAGTGAAGTTGGTCCTCATATGGAGTTAAATCATATCTTTTCTTGAATGGTGAAATCTAAATTGTTTATTATCATTATTTTCAGATTCTTTATAAATAAAATCCAATTGGCAACAAGAACTTTGAAATTACTTCAGAACTGTGAAGCAATAACTTAACCATAGATACAAGCATATAAAACCAATTATATTTTTTACAATAAGGCTTTGCTGTTTTAGTGCAATATTCATTAAATTTTATTGCACCTATCTCATAACTTGAATTTATTATGTTCAAAATGTTTGCTAAACGTTCTATTAGTTCTTTATCTATGCCTTATAATAGATGAAAATAAATCAAAATGTTTAAATGCTCGTCCGGCAGTATTACCATAATTTGAAATTCCGGAACCACCTTGCTTAGGAAAAGTTACTCTTAGGCCTGATTCTTCAATGAATTTATTTTGTATAATCCTTTTTTTTTCACAAACTTCTTTGTCGTCATTGCCACGAATTTTTTAATTTCAAGTCTTTAAGAAATGTGTAACAAACATTCAAAACATCTTACCCGAGCATACAATAGAGAAAGACCTCGATGCATGCAATGGAGAAAGACCTCAATGTTATTATATTAGAATTTGGAGTTAGTATTGAGCCACATGCAATAAAACTCATTTGTTTTGGAGAAGCTGAGCATATATTGCAAACTTGTTGTGAAGAAATTAAGCATATTGCATTGGCAGCCTTACCGTCAATCATTGTTATTTTTAAATTAAATTTAACTTTAGTTACAATTACTTTTGAACCATTTCTCAACTCAAACTCTAAATCCTCTAGTGAATTTACTCTGAATCCTCTAGTGAATTTATTTGATTTAGAGTATATTCTTTTTCAAATTTCAAAATAGCTTCCGATTCCTTTAGGTATTGATCTCGTATTTGTCGACAAAATCTAATTGACGTTGGTTTAGAATTTGTCCAAACAGAAATGTTTCCAAATGAAAAATCCAAAGGAGTATTTCGAACTATCATTGTCAAATTTTTGCTTATATTCACTTTGACCAGATGCACCATCAAACCCCCATTTACTTCTTAATATTCCTATTGTTTTCTCGCCATTCTTTAGTTGCATAATTTGAGTCATGATTAAATCCATTTGAAAAATACGAGTTATTGTGTGATCAAGAAGACTTTGAAGTTTAATTTCAGCCTTTTTTTCACTAAATATAATGCCGTCAGGATAAAATTCTTTTCTTGCAAATAAAGTATCACTATACAAAGGATATATTACAAAGGATATATATTTGCATTTCTTTCCTTAGCTGTAATCCTTATTTTCTGAAAAGCTCTTTGAGACAAACCAGCTGAGACCATCAAGGCCAAACCTTCTTTTGGAGATAATATTATAATAGGCTTTTCATTTTTAATCGTATTTGCTATTTATTAGGTTGACTGGGAGAAGAAACCAATTGGTTTAAAGTAAAACACAGGCTATAGTATTGACTTCTTCTTGAAAATACTATTGCAGATACAACCAACTCGTCATAAGTATGGTTTGTTCCCATTTTTTTACTCTTTCTTCTTGTTGTTCTGCTGCTTGATTGTTCCCATTCAAGGCATTTTCTTCCAGATCTTTTCTTTTTGTTTTGATATGCTATGTTATTAAAAGTTGACTCAATGAAATGTTTTTTTAATTTTTTAGAATATTTAGATCTGATTCAATTCAAATTGCTTCTTTTATTTCAAAGCGATCACGTTGTCGATTATGATTATAAAGTAACCTACAACATAGATAACTACATAGACTATTTACTAGAATAAAATAAAGTTCAAATTAAAAAGTTTTGTTAAGGCGTGTCAGGAAAAACTCTCAAAACATGAAAATTGAAGTTAATTACGTCGTATTAGCTTTTACGACGTTAATTTTTCTATAAAATGAGCTATTTAAAACTACATTATTTCCAAATGGGGCAGCTAACGTTTTTGCTTTCTTCAGGGTTCGTAGTCAAATATTTATATAAAATTCCGTGACTTTCCCCTGACTTTTTTAAAAAATCAGACGAATTTCCCTGACCATTTTCAACAATGGTTTTTATGCTTTGAATGACAAAACTTATAAAACTTAGCCATTAGTTAAGTTAAATATTAGTATGGATCTTTCTATACATGTAAGTATGATCTTACTATTACTATGGATGACTAAGAAAAACATAAGTGTCAGAAAAAGTAAATAGGTAACACCAACAAAAAAATAGTAGCTTATTTGTAAAACGAATAATTTCTCAATCTGAATTCCCGGACTTTTCCATGACTATCTAAAGAAAAAAAATATGTTCTCTGACTTTTCCATGTTTTCCATAAATTTAGCCAAAATTAATGAATTTTCCAGGTTTTCCAGTTACAGTACGAACCCTGTTTCTTATAAAACGATACAAACTCTCTTTAAAAAAAGAATTGGCTTTGCTTAGGAAGTCTAAGGTAAAAAGTCCAAGCTCCATAAAAAACAGTTTAACATCGTTAAAAAAGCATTTTTTAAATGCATATTTTACAACTTGTATAAATTCATATTTAAATTTTTTTTTATAAATTAAAATTGAATTATCTATTATCTTTGCATGTCATAAAAACTAGAATAAAAAGTTTTTATATACGGAGAAAATTAAGTTTTAATAATGATAAAATTTTAATGATGTTATTGCTAAGACTGTTCCTTGAGAAATGACGTATTTTAACTTTTTTCTCCCTCTATTTTGGTTAATAATTACCCTATTAGTAATTATTAACAAAAAAAAAAAAAAAAAACGTAGCAGAAACATTAGAAATTAAACATATAAGCTATTCGATTGTATACATTATGTGCTTATTTTATTATGTGTATTTAATTGTTATTTTATTATGTGATTTTGATTGTTATTTTGTGCATAAGCTAACGGCTACCAACAAAGCAAAAATTCAAAATTTTATTCGCCGGCTTCGAACTACGGAGTTTTTCTAATGTTTCCCACCTTCATTTTTTTTAAATAGTTCTTTTCTTTTTGCTAAAGATCAAAGGTATCTATAAAAGTTAACAATAAATATATACTTGTCGGGTGTGTATATAGACCAATTGGTACTTATTTAATAAAATATGTTGCTCAATCCTTCAAATATCTTTGAAAGATTCAGCTCATAGTTTAAATAGGGACAGCCTTCGAAGCTCATAGTTTAATTAGGACAGCCCACGATGACTGTTTGATTACCGGCGATTTTAACCTCCCGAATATAAAGTGTTCTAATGATTGGATTAAATTTTTCAGCCTAAGCAATCCTAAATGAATATTTCTTTTTGTTCAACTGACTAAGGAAGATTGACTCAACACCCTTTTTTATAACTTGTTCATATATATATTCTTATTAAGAAAACAGCGTTATTTATACTAAATCTAACATAATTGGCAATTATTCGTAACTAAAAATAAGATAATAGTTACCAACTTGATACCATATATTAATTACTGTAATAATACTAGACGTCATTTTGATTATAGCCTTTGTGTTGGTAATTTTCTCGTAATGATCTTAAGTACACGTTTGTCCACTTTGCCACGTTAAGTTCTTGCATTTCGTGATTTAACGCATTGCTCGTGTAGTCGTGTTGTTGTTAAGTTCTTCCTCATCGTCATCTTCTGTATTTTCGGAAGGGATAGTAAAATCTTTCCCATGTAAAATTATGTTTGATGTTAATATTGGAAGTTTAATATTGTTTTCGATATATCCTTATGGTCGGTTATTCAACGTATTTTCAATATCAATCAAAACTTCTTTAAGTAGTTCGAAAGTCAGACGAATCTTTCCAGTTGCTTTGTGTAATGATCTTTTTAACAAACCCACCATTCTTTCAGAGAAATCTCCCCAACATACACTTCTTGCAAAATTAAACTAAACTAAATTTTATGTTTATTTTATAAATAGTTAAGTATTCGTTTATCAGCGGGTCCTTCGCAATCGTCGGATCCACCTTGCAGTACTTGCAAATGTTTTAGCACTGTCGCTTATTATGAGCGCAGGTGTGTCTCTTCTTGCAATCAGTTCTTTTATATTTCTTCAAAAATCTTCATTTTCCATTGTTTTTAGTAGATCCGAATGGGTTGCTCTTGAAGTTGCGCAAGTATAAAGTACAATGTACGATTTTTTGTAACACTCGTTGCTTACTTTATATTCATTTGGGCCAGCGAAATCCAAACCAATAGTTTCAAAGCGGTATTTACTTTTAGTTCAATACTATCAGCTGTTAATGGAGCTAGCAATGGTTTGCACCTGAATTTTTTACACCAATTACAGTTGTATATTATTGTTTTGACTTGGCTACCTAAGGTATCTGTCCAATAATGTTCACGAAACTTAGACATTGCTAGATCAACCATTCCATGGAGAGTTTGTGTATGTGCTTTTCGAATAACCAAGCTTGTAAAAGGATGCTTGGTAAGGTTTGCAAGACGCTTGGTAAGGATGCAAGGTAAAAATATTGGGTGCTCACCTTGTATAAGACCCATGCAAGCTAATAGCCCATCGCGATTTCTATGTAATCGTAATCTTTCTGAAGTTCCTTTATATTGTTCGGATTTTTCAAATTCGTACTAAAAAGGTTGTACTTAAATTAGATTCCAATATAAATCAGTTCATGAAATACTTTCATATATATACACCACCTGACACCTGCAGCTGGTTGAATAAGATGAATTGACCTTTACTCTAAAACTATATGTATTCAACACATATAGTTTTAGATTCTAGTACAACTCCTACATCAATATATGATTCTAGTACAACTCCTACATCAATATATGATTCTAGTACAACTTCTACATCAATATATGATTCTAGTACAACTCCTACATCATCAGCTTTGTACTATAAAACGAGTCTAAGTTACATTGATGAAAATCTTGAGAAAAAACTTACAAAGAACATTATAAATATTAATTTGATATATATTTAGAGCACTCATTTTTCTTAATGGAGGTTTCGGATGGGTAAAACATTCATTAAAATTTATTAAACTTGCTATATGCTTCTGATGATGATGAAGAGGTTCATCTTTGTTTTGTTGCTTTTTGTACTAACCTATGCAATAATTGCATAGTTAATATGGCTGTGAATAAAAGAGAAATATAATTGAGTATTCAAAAAACTTCTTACTTTATCTAAAATTCCCAAACTTTTTAAAGTTTTGTTACATAAATTTTCAAATGTGATTTTTCCAACAAGACTATTATCAATATAAAGACCTAAAAAATTTGTAACATTTACTTTGTTTATCTCGACATTATTAATAAAATAGGAATGGCATTTTATTTGGAACTAATTTTTTTTTTAAAGGTGGATGAAAGAAATCCAATTAGTTTTTTTTTAATTTTAAGTGATAATTTTCTGTATTTTAAATTTAGTTAAGCGAGGCAAAAAAAAATTTATTTATTACAAATTTTTTCAAAAATTGTATACTTAAGTGTTTGATAAATAAAACATTAAAAATTGCATTTTTTGTCATCAGTATTTGGCAAATTCCGCAGAATACTAGTTGAATCAATCTTTTTCTTTTTTATTACTGTTTTTATTAGATATCATATTATTTTTATTATTGCTAATGTTGTTTTGTAAAATATTCGTAAAATAAACTTTTTTAATTTGTTTCTTAAGTTTTTAAATTTTTTTTTAAATATTTTTTATAGAGTTTTTGCTTGTTTCTATAAAAATTTTATGAGGCCCTATGAAATCCATGGACTTTTTAAGTTTTTAAGCTTGACTCTTTTTTTCTTGCAGAGGAAATGGATTTTCATACGCATTGGTTATTATTAAGCATTGGCGTTACCACACCGGCAGTAAAAATTTTGGTAAAATGCGGTAAAACGCGTAATACGCATTTTTACGCTTTTTTATTACAGAAGACGGTAAAAAGGCGTAAAATGCGTAAAATCGGTAAAAATGCGTAAAAGCAGTAAAATTGCGTAAAAACGGTAAAACTAAGTAAAAGCGGTAAAAGTCGGTAATTCCGGTAATTTGTGATAAAATTTAGTAAAAACGGTAATTATTATGGTAAAATAGCGTAAAAAATTACCTTTTAAGTGCAATTTACAATTAAATTAATGTTTATATATAACTTAGGTACCTTTTAGTTCTTAGTTACCCAATGCAGTATGCAGAAGCGTACTTGGGGGGGATGGGAGGAGGGGGTAGAGGGGGCTTTGGCCCCCAGGCGCTAAGTTTTGATAGGGCGCCAATAATCAGAATGGTAGAATCTTAGAAAGTCGTTAAATAGTAATTTTATAACATTATCACGAAAATTTTTATATTATTATTATTTCCAAATCATATAATGACTCATAGACCTACTAAATATCCAATTGTTTTCTTTTCTGCCAACATGTATACGGGCGCATATTATTTTTTAACAAGAATATTAACATTGGAAATTCATCTTTATAAAAACGATAAATGTGTATGGTTGGCAGAAGGAAAAGGCAATCAAAGTTTACTTGCAAACTATACATAACTATGCGCAAATAATTTACGCAAAAAAGTTGATTTGATAAAAAAAGTCACGTTGCTCAGTTTGATCCTTGTTTAGAGGATACTATCTTTTTTAGAGGATCGTACCTATGTTTTAAAATATATGAGCAGTTCATAGGTATATCGGCAGATAGTTTTATACAACAAGTGGTGAACACAAAAAAATTAAATATTTTTCATCAGTATTAATTCTTCTTCTAATATTAGCAATGTAGATTAACTGTATTCGTTTTTTAGTATGTTCAAAAGAACGGCTGTCAGGTAGAAAGATTTTTAGAGTTTTTACCCAACTCT
This sequence comes from Hydra vulgaris, assembly GCF_038396675.1. Classification (NCBI taxonomy): domain Eukaryota; kingdom Metazoa; phylum Cnidaria; class Hydrozoa; order Anthoathecata; family Hydridae; genus Hydra; species Hydra vulgaris. Next base: position 19,172,119 of record NC_088921.1, on the reverse strand, counting down.
GGTCATAATTCTGAAGAATTAATAACAGATGCTATATTTTTAGATTAACTTCAACTACATTTGTACCATGCTTGACACACTCTTTAAATCTTGTTTGTGAATGCGTTGTGGACTGTTGTAGAAATGCTACCAAATTTTTTATTTTGCTTTAAAATATCTATAAATATTTCAGTTGTATCTAGATATAGATGGAAAATACTTTAGAACAATTTAATTAAAACAGAAAATGTATTACTTAAAAAACTATTAGATACCAGGTGGTCAGCAAAATCTGATGCAATTAATAGTTTAAACAAAAATTGGAATGAAATAATTAATGCACTGTCTTTTATCAAAGATGATAAATCACTAAAGTCAATCACATGATCAGATGCTAACGGACTATCTTGAAACGGTTATAATGGTTATAATCAGAATCATTAATCCCTATCAGAAGTTTACAAAAAGCAGAATATACTTACTTCAAAATATATATAAAAAATAATCTTTTGACTTCATTTGCTAATGAGTACAAACAATTCAGAAGTTATTTAATGAGTTTAACTGAAAAAACACAAGACCTAAAACTATAATAGATATTTGTAAAATGATCAGAACTGATCAGAACTTCAAGAACTATATAACTATCCTTAGTATACTATATCTACTATAAGTAGATATAAATAGATATAAAGAAACAATTGCATTCTGTTGAAATTAAATAAGAAGCAGTTGTAAGTTTATACGAATCGTTAATTTGATATGTATTAGATTTAAGGAGTATGTTTGATATCTATAAAGAGAGAGTAATCAATAATTCGGGACACAAAGAAAAAGAAAATCAACCGCAGATAAAAAAAAGAGAAGGAGAAATAAGTTTTGAAATTCGAGATTTTTTAAGGATCAACACTTATTATGCTACTATTGATAAACTACATTCTGAACTAGAAAGAAGAAAATTGTGCTATAATCAAGCCAATAAAAAATTCAACTTTTTATTTCAAATAATAAAACCATAACCATATGAAGTTTACAAAAATACTGAAATGCTTTAAATATATATAAAAATGATCTTTTGTCTTCATTTGCCAACGAGTTTATACAATTTAAAAGTTATTTAATAATTTTAAAATAAAATCTAAAACTATAATAGATACTTGTGAAATGATCAGAACAGATAAACTTCAAGTATTGTTTCCTCACGTAGATTAGAACATTAAGGGTATATTTACGCTGCCTAACGTCCAGTTGTTCAGCCAAGAGATCATTTTCAGCATTAAAGAGGGTAAAGTCTTATTTGAGGTTGGGAATGACTAGTGATTGTCTTAATATGTTAGCAATTCTATATATTGAATCTGCACTTACCATAGATATGAACTTTAATGACATTATTAATACATTTGAAAAACAAAACTTAGGTAGAAAATTATATATTTTTTTTGTTAAGCGACTTTAACTTAATAATCACCCCATATCAAAGTATACAATTATTTGTAAAATAAGGACGCTTAAAGGATTAGTGCCCCAGGGCGCCAAAAATATAAATACGTCTCTGGCAGTATGCTAGAAGGTTGATAACATAACTGCATGGTAAGCAGCAGTGGTGTCTACCTACAATTTATACAAAATTTATTTTTTCAATTACGCAATATGCAGTTGTGTTACTAACCTTCTAGCACAAGCATTGGGCAGTTAAGGACTAAAAGGGACATAAATTATATATCAAATGCTAATTATTTTAAATTTGAGATTTCTGCACAAGCTAACAAATACTTTTTCTTCACTACTATTGAACAAACTAAAATTAAAACTCGTACTTAGTTTTACTGAGAATTTGTTTTTTATTTTATTACATTTATTCTAAAAAACAAATAACAGAAAATTAATATACAAGTTATTGTAAGAATGTTTTGTTAAATAAAAAAATATTTATATTTGGAATTTATGTAAATATGTAATATTCCGTTATTTTTATGAAAAAAATCTTATGCTAAACAAAAAAATATATTTTTATTTGAAACTTATCAATATTTGAGCTTAAGATATAAAACTTGATTATCGTCAGTTTCTTAATTTTCATATATTAGAACTAAATGGTTGATTAAAAATAAAACTGTTGCTGTGCAACCTTTTGCAAAACTAGAACGTTTTTTTACTTTTGGGTTTTTCACCTCCTGCTTTATTCTACTGACCATGATCAGTAAGATGAAGCAGGCTCACTCTTTGTTCTTTTTTTACTTTAATACAAAGTGTGGCTCGAGGTTGTTTAATTTGAAGGAGATTGTTAGAATGTTTGAATGTTTTGTTTCTATTATTTTCCTAATCAATTTTTAATCATTTTTTTTAATCAGTCAGTTTTTAAAAAATCTTTATCGTGTCGCTAGAATTCTGTTCTTATAATAACTTGACTGCTGTTGTTAACGACTTAAACCATTTATGGTGCTGTCTCGTTGTATGATTTTCCTGGTTTGACCTTGGTAATTTGATATCAAAACGATGGATTTTGAAAAAGTCTATTGATCTTTGATTTAATATTACGTTTTTAGGTTTAAAATATAATTACATAACCATTCTATTAATTGTTCAAGACATCAATTACATAATTTATATATAATTAATCATTTGACTTTTACTATCACTGGCTTTTATTACAAAGGAACAAAATATAGAAAAAAATAATTCTGAAATAAACTTTTAAATATTGACTCCGATGATAATAAAAACATAATAAATGGCACATATATATTTATATATATACAAAAATATCTCCTACTATGCATAAAAAGTGATATAATTTTAAAGAAAAATGAAAAATATAAAATCTACTCTCAATATAACGGAGATAAGAAGTTGCCTAAAAATTCCGCATTTAATCAAATATCCAATAAATCTACTTTTCAGTCAGAGAATAAAATACTTGATAATAATTCGTTATGTAATTCGGATGTCGGAGAGAAACGAAATTCTACTAATTCACTAAAAGATGTTTTCTCACCACTTTGAAAGTGACTAAAATTTTCTATAAATATTCACTAAAAATATGTAGCAGTACGTATTTGGGTCGATGTAAATAAATTTAGCTTTTCATGGCTCAATCAAATGTTAAGCAAATGTGAAGTATAATCTCGATTTAACGTATAACAAGATAAAATGTTTAAATTTGGTATAACAAAAACTTGACTCATCGAGATTATACCGATCATTACTTGTTGAATCATCGAGATTATACTGATACTTGTTAACTAATAAAGATTACACCGCAAATTAAAGACTAATGCGCGCAAGTCTATAATAGTACGTAACTTTTAAAACGAAATTTAAAAAGTTCACATAAAAACGATTAAATTGTCTATTGAAGGTCTATAAATAGTCTTTTAACTGTTCATGAATTTCAACCATATTGGTTTTTAACGTCAGATCTAATCTTTCTTAAAATGAAAACCAACGCACGATCAGAAAATAGCTACCAATGACGTGGTATACGATATCACGGTTAGAAGCGATTAATAGAGACCTATAATCTTATTCATTCAACATAGTTGTTAGGAAAATAACCTTCCTAAATCAAATATCAAGTAAAGTATATAAACAAACGCTCGTAAATATTTTCTTAAATAATTCTGACGAAAATCTGAATCTTACCTTGCCCTGGCTTTCACCGTACCACCAATTACCATCGTCTGTGATAACACTAATTCTTTGACCAGGCTATTTAAAACAAATTAAAAAATTTCCTAGGTATAAGCTTTCAATGCAAAGGAATATTAAAGAAAAGAAACAAAATAAAATCACACTTGAAATGAAAGTTCTTGTTCTGTTCTAGCTTGCCAGGGAAACTTCGCAATCATAACTCGCTTAACTTCTAAAAATATAATAACTATCAACCAAAAAAAAACTTAAAAAAGGATCTTGTGCTACATTTCAAAATCTGCCAAAAAAAATAAGTTTTGCTTGTATATGATATCAGTTTTATTTCAGGATGTTTTAACAATAAGCGGATAAGTGCTGCGTATTATATTGCAATTATAGTGCAATATAATAAATGGGAAGACTAATTAAACGATAAAACTAGTTAGTATGTTTTGAAAAGAAAAATTGAAATGATAATATTAAATAAAATTAAACTCACTTTGAGCTACACCTTTAGTCAATTTCGTTGGGAGAGTTGGGAAGCTGACCCCAAGAGAATTGGCTTTATAATAATTAATCAGCTCTAGAACACTTGAGAATTGCTTCGGCTCAGTTAAAAAGAATTTATTGTTAACGTTACCAATTTTAATATGTTTTGTATCGTTTTTATAACGTATACTGATCGCTAAACCTGGTTGATTAGGGCTTTCTCGAATTAAAAATGCACCGTCGCATTGGTTGTTAAGCAATGCAGTAGCACCATCACGTGACATATTACCTGCGTACCTAAACAAAAATTTAAATCAACAAGCTACATACAATGTTTGAGAACTCATGTTGTCCTGTCAATAATGTTAGAACGCCTGTTTCTTTACTACTTGATTTTGATTTTTTCGGATGAATTACACTTTAAAGTAAGTAGACTGAATAGAGTTTGCATTTATCTACAACATAAGGCCACAAAAAATCCAAAATGTGCAAGAGACGTATTTATTCTATGCCGAACCGTGTTTCGTTGCTAAGGAAGGGCATATTATGTATTAGACATTGTTTGTTAATTTAAAATACACAATAAAATCATTTTTTGTAAACTTTTATGATTGCGTTACCTTGGCCAGTGACCAGTATTCTTTCTAAAAAATGTATTATAACGTTTTAAAACGTATTTTAGACCTCTTAAACACGTCTTATGCCTACTTAGTGGTCAATACTGTTAAATAAAACCTTATCAATAGTAATATGGAAAAGCTCAGCACTCAGTTATTTTTTGCAATCGTATTGTAAGATTAATTGAACACCAGATAGTGTATTTTTACAAGAAAAATCACTTTATTAATGCAATATATCACCTAAAAAGTTTGTGATTAAAGTAGACATTGATAGAGGCTGTTAGATTTTTCAAGATTTATGAACATTGAAAAAATAAAAGAAATTATTTTATTTGAAAAGCATTCTTTTTATTGAAATGCTTTCAAGCTTTTTATAACTTAAAAAATGTTTTCAACTCTTTTTATTGAAATGTTATAACTTTTTATAATAATTTTAAATAATTTATAATTTCTTATTGCAGTATTGACAATAAGATAATATTGATCATCGCAAAATATGTTGTACTAAAATATGGTTAGATTAATTGCAAAATTAAAATCATTAAAAAGCGTAAAAAAACTTTTTTTTTTTAAAATAACAAAACAGTGATAATTTCAGTGAACAGAGTGTTTAAATACCAAATAATCTTATATACACACAGATATATATATATATATATATATATATATATATATATATATATATATATATATATATATATATATATATATATATATATATATATATATATATATATATATATATATATATATATATATATATATATATATATATAATATATATATATATATATACTTTTTTTGCCGACCTGATATATATATATATATATATATATATTTATATATATATATATTTATATATATATATATACATATATGTATATATATATATATATATATATATATATATATATATATATATATATATATATATATATATATATATATATATATATATATATATATATATATATACACACTTCTAGAATAGAAAATCATTTTCTATAAAATGAAAAGAGCACTTAAAAATTTTAAAAAAAAATTATTAAAAAAGTATTTATAAAAAATATTAATTAAAAACTTATAACATAAACAAAAATTACCATGGAAAGTTTTTGAGACTTTTCTGAGTTGGTGAGTTGATTTGAGCTGATGGTGAACTAAAACAAATTAAAAAATTGAAAGAGTAACAAAAATAAATTTTTTTATTACTCTTTAAATTCAGAAAAAACTTACATTGGACTATCAACTTCATCACGTGGTTTTAAATGGACTAAAACAAAAACAATTTTTTTATCAGTTATATATTAATAACACACCGACTAACAGAGAATTATAGAAATAATTATAAAAAAGTAACAGAAAAAAATAGCTAAAACTATAATTCAGGGCTCATGGCAATTTTGAAAATTTCCCCTTAGTATTCCCTAATTTTCTCTTGTTTTCAAGTATTTATTTATTGAGTTTAGGTAGTGAATGATTTTTGCAAATAATGCTGATGGATATAAAATTTTCGCAACCAGAGCTGTGACCAAGTCATTGTTTTACAAGTCATAGGTCGCTGTCAAGTCTTTTTACTTAAGTTAAATTCCAAGTCAAGCAAAAATTTTCCTAAACAAAATTCTATTTAATTCTTAAATCAAATCTAACAGAAATCAAGTCAAGTTTTAAGTCCCTTATTCTCATTCACCCTGATTCAATTTAATTAAATAATTAGAAAACAACTTATTATGTATTTGTAATCAACAACTCATTATGTATTTGTTAAATCAAATCCCGTATTTAAAACATTGGATAGCCTAATCTACTAAATATGTACAAATGGTATTGAAAACCTAGTTTTTAATTAATAAATATCTATACATGTATACAATATTTTTATATAAACAAATCCATTACATTTGAAGAAGATTAAATTCAGAAGATTGTCAGACATTGACATTGAAGACATTGAAGTCCAATGAGGACATTGGACTTCAATGTCAATAATGACAATGTGGAGTAAAAACTAGGCTGAGCTATTGAAAAAAAGAAAAATGTTTATGTCTTTTTGTTATTATTTAAATTGCTCTAGAAAACTCACGCTAACCTAAACTGCTCTAGAAAACTCACGCTAACCTAAACTGCTCTAAAAGCATCTAAAAGAGCCATTTCTTGTTCCAGAAATAATTGATTGTTATTTTGAATAGGTTGCCAAGCAATATGAACAGACTGGTGTAACTTCTGGGTCGCATATTTGGAATTGTAATGAAACAGGTTTTTTAGGTGATCAAGGCAAAGCAACCATAGTGTATCGGAAAGAGACAAGACGTGCATTTAAACTTACTGGTAACAATCAAAAAGTTCATTATACTGTAAACAATTGCTGCAACGCTGATGGGCATTTTGCACCACCATTAGTGATATACAAAGAAACTTTCATCCTGACTGGTCAAGAGTTTGTTCAGCTGGCACCAAATATTCAATTTTAAAATCAGGTTGGATGGAGCACAATACATTTATTGAATGGCTGAAAGAAATATTTATACCCAAAACTGAGAAAAATAGTGATATTCATATTTTAATATTAGATGAGTATACAACTCACATAACTTTGGAAGCAGTATTTTTGTGCAAAAAACACAATATAATCTTGACTGCTCTACCAGAGCATTTTTCACATATTCTACAACCATTTTATAGAGGTGTCTATTGTCATGTCAAACAAGCATGGTAAGAAATTCTTACAAAGACTCAAAATTTAAGAATTTAGATATACAAAATTTTCCACCGTTCCTTAAACTGCTGAACGAGTGTGGTAAATGTTTTACTTGCTTGCATGCAATCGCTGGTTTCCAGTACACTGTCTTATTTCCACTTAATAAAAACAACATAAATCATAAGGCATTAGCAATCACACAAACATTTAATCCACCTTCATCAACTTTAGCAGCCTCTGCAGCACCTACATCATCTTGCTTAGACATAGCTTCATCATCTTTAACAGCCGCCGTAGCACCTACTCCAACTACACACCAATTAGCATCTTTCTCAACTACACCAGCTTCAAGTTTTGATAGGTATAAAGTATGCGTGGAGCATTGCAAAAACAGTATCAAGATAGAGTTGAAGCAGTTTTTTCAAGCAAGAAATCAATCGCAAATTAAGAAACCGAAGCAGTGGAAAATGTAAAAACTTGGCGGAAACATGTATAACAAAGAAATATGTAGTTGGAACTAAATTTTTTTGTTGCGAAAAATGTAAAAACTTTAATATATTTTCTTAAACATAAGTTGTGTTAAAAAAAAATAATAATAAAAAAAAAGGTAAAATTAAAAAAAATTAAACGTTTTCTCAAGTGTGTGGTTTTATCAGAATGTCGTCAAAAACCGCACAAACTTTTTTTTTTTTACATTTAATATTTTCAATAATTTTATTATTATTTTTTTAACATATATTTATATTATCTTGTCTAGTGTTTTATTACCTATCTAATAAAAAAAAAAAGAAAAAGTTATTTAATTTTTATTGATAAGTGTGTGGTTTGACCCAGTTTTACTCTATATTTTTTTTAAATAAAAAAAACACTTATGTTATATATAGTGAACAAAAGGACACAAGTTCAAAAATATTTAACATTTAGTTTATAAATTTAAATTAAAAATTTATGTGTGCTTTTTTTATGAAAAATAAAATTTACTCAAGTTATATTCGTTCTTTATTTATCTACTCCTATGTTTAATTTCTCAAGCAGCGTAGATATTTTTTAAATAAAAATCATGTTTTTGTTGATTGAAAAAAGTTTTACTAAATGAACTTGTGTCAAAATTTTTTAAATTAAGTATTTATTGTTGACTTAAATTGAACCTATCATTTTTTTAAAGTTATTGATTCAATTTAAGTCAACAATAAATACAAAATTTTAAATAGTTGTTTGAAAAATAATTTTAAACTATTTTTTAAACAACAGGTTCTATATCCTGAATTTCTTGTTTAGAAAGGTCGGTTCAGTAACTCTGTACGGTAACATTGTTTGGACTAAATTGTTGGCTTAGACTTTGAGTTGTAGATAGGTCCAACTCAATTAGGTGTTAAGTGTGTGTGAAACTTTTTTGGAAAAATTCATTGTTTATTTATTTGGAAATCCAAATTGCTGCACATGAGTTTTAGGGCTGTTTTCGTGAAGGAAAAATGGTTCATAGAAAAAAAATGTTCTTATTTGTCATTTAAAATATTTGTTGCATTTTCTTTTAGAAAAATTATAAAAAAGTTCATCTTTCACAATAATACTTTTTGTTCAGATAAGATCTGTAGATCTTATCTGAACAAAAAATATTATCAAGTAGACTTGATTATAATAAATTTATTAAGTTTACTATAAGTCAACAATATAAAAAATAAATAAATTTTTTATCTTTGGTTTGTGTGGACCCTAGTTTAGTGGAACCCCTGTGCACACTCTGCTCATAAAGATTATTACAACAAGATCAAACATGCCAATTGCAGATTTGCAAAATTAAATCTTCAAAATCAATCTATGTTTAAAATTCAATACAGTGGTATAATAAAATAGTAAGTATATATTTAAACATAACTATAACTTTAAAAAAACAAAACTTTGCTTATATTTTGTGATGTTTTTTTTTAACATTGGTGTCTAGATGGTTATAGTTTATATAGAGAGTAATATACATTATATAAAAAACATGTTTATTTGAAGGTTTAATGAAACTGTAACTGTTCCCAGGTACATTAATATCTAAAATTTAAAGAAAACTAAAAAAAAAAGAGAATTGAGTTCTAGATTAATTTCCAAGACGTGGATTTGAAACTCCATTTGATTGTGAGCTAAGTATTTTACCACCTAATCTTCATTTTGTTTACAACTCACAGTATGGTAATGTAAAGTGGCTCTTTGCAAACCAATAAAACCTATGCTAAAAAATCCACCAATAAAGATTTTTTTAAACTATTTTATTGTATATACTAAGATAACAAAAAACTGCAAAAACATTTTTTAAAGTAAACTGTAAAATTCTATAAAAAATTATCCTTAATTTATCATCCTTTATCAATTGATGTCAAAAAAATACATACTGGTAGGCTTTGATGTTATAGGTTTACTTGGAGGAGGTTTACATTCAGGACAGTTTGGCAAACATTCTTTATGCATAACAGTATTGCAACCTATAAACATATATACATATTTATTTTGCTATTATTATTTCAAAATTTATGTTACAACTATATATAAGAAATAATCAATAATAATATTGTCAAGTCTGTATTAAAAAAATAGATATATCAATTGTATATCTTAACAAAAGCAAATGAATATTGTTCCAAAACCCTCAGTCGATGTAATGGAATGTTCTCCCTATTTAAGTATTTAAGTATTTAATATATGTGAACTCCATGTTTTTCACAATTCAGTAGAGTAAATGTCCTGCTCTCTTTATTTATGTCAATTAATTATAATATTTAATGTTTCTTTTGAATAATAAGAGTATAAAATTTTTTAATGATTACTAACACATAAAAAATTTAGTAGTAAATTTTACATGTATGAATGTATATGTAAATTATAAATTAAAAAATGTATATGTATGTATGTATGTATGTATGTATGTATGTATGTATGTATGTATGTATGTATGTATGTATGTATGTATGTATGTATGTATACATGTATGCGCATAAACAAACCTACTTTTGCAGATTTAAGTCAACACTGTCCTAATATAATCTTTAATCAGTTTTTTTTAGACAAAGAACAAAAAGATTGATAATAATAAAAAGAACAATAATTTTGAATATAACAAATGTCATGTAGATTGTACTTGTCCAAAACTACTCTTAATGTATGAACTGAACATGGCTATATCATTAAAACATGATCAATAAAAATTTCATGCACAACTAAATCAACATTAAATATGGACAATGAACAGAAATTGGCATATGTTTGGGTTTATATACATTTTACTCTATTCACCTCCACAATTTGATGGGGTGAGGCCTCAACTTGATTTTTAAATTTTTGTAATAATTCTCCCTCATCCTTTTAACATTCAAAATAGCAGCTTCGACGAATAATAATGGTACTTTAAGAGACACGGTGTCAATCAAACATGAAACTTGTTTACAAAGTTTACAAAACAAGCATTCTACCATTACAACCAACACAATATTTAGAGAGGTCTGGACTTATTGGACATAAACCAGTTTTAATAAAAAAAAAACATCATAAAGCACTTCTTTATAACTTTTTTTTTAATGTGTTTAACAATGACTTTTAAAATTGTACTAAAATATACTACCTGCTGTACATCTGTATCCTTGGCTTATCTGACCCCTAGTGATCAAAAAAATGTAAAACTATTGGACAATTTTTATATAAGAGCTGCATAACTAAAATAATATTTTTAATATTTAATAATAAAATAATAATACAAAGGTTAATAAAATCCACTTAATAATAGAGTAAATAACAAAATAACTAGAAAAAAAAAAGAAAAAAAAATTCAAATTTAATTATCAAAATAACTTTGAAGTTTTAAAAACAATGAAAATTTAAAATTAACCTAAGTAGCTTGGAGCATTTTGAACAGACATGAGGTGTCTCAAATGTGGTTAACTCAAAGGAATGTTTATCTAAAAAGATATAAAAATTCTCTCTAAATTTATCTCCTAAAAAGTAATACAAACAAAAACAAAAAATATTATTTTTTTATACTTTTACCTAATTTTCCTTCCAACTCTGATAAAGTAACAGCTTCTCTGAAAAAACAATAATACAAATTATTTTATAAGACAACAGGGTAAAGGTTTACAAATTTAAAAAAAAATTTACAAAAAAAAAACCCAGAGGTATGTACTTTAAAAAATATATTTTGAAACACAAAAACCTATTTCATAATGAAATTTTATTTCAGCTTAAACCTAGTCTGTTGCTGTCAAAAACATTCTATGTACATTAAATGTAATGCCATTCATAACTGTTTTCCTTGTTAAACTATTTAATAAAAATAAAAAACATTTATAAAAATTCATACATGCATCTAGATATTTCTGTTACCCACAGTAGTTTTTCAGGTTGTGTTTTTGCAAAGATAGTACAATTTTTAATTTCCAAAACTGAAATATATATATATATATATATATATATATATATATATATATATATATATATATATATATATATATATATATATATATATATATATATAGGTGTGTGTGTGCGTGTGTGTGTGTGTTCTTCATAACCTGGAATTTTATTCAAAAATTCTTTTGATCATGAGCTGGGATTTTATCCAAAAAATCTTGTGATCATAAGCTGGAAATTTATTCCTTGTGATCATGAGCTGGAACTTTATTTTAAACCTCTTGCAATCATAACCTGAAAATTTATTACAAACTTCATGCAAACATATTCTGGTTTTTTATTTGTGATCATAAGCTGAAAAATTATTACAAACTTCTTGTAATCTGGAATTTTTTTTACCACATACTGTTTAATACATTTTCTAGCTTGTGTTTACTGAAACTTTTTTATCTTTATCGATGATCACAAAAAAACGCATGGCAAGTTTTCAAAAGTCCAACAAATGCCAACTGTACCAACAGAACCTATCTACTGCAAAACTCTTTCCCAATGGCCTCAAAATGTTGTAATTATTTTTATATGCATTTTTTTTGCGGGATTCTTATGATTTTTAAATACTATTATACTTTAATTCATCAAAACTTGTCTGTCAATTTTACAAATGTAATTCATCAGTATTTGTCAATATTGATAAATTAAATTTATTTAACATTTTATAAGAGGAGATTAAATTTGCTTATTCAACTTCCAATCAACTCAACATCCATTATCACCCTCCGTCATCATCCTCCATCATCACCCTCCATCATCAGTTGTTTCTCACCTTTTAATATTTATTAGTTAAACAAAATTTTTTTAACACCCTGTATCATCATCAACCCTCCATCATCATCCTCCAACTCAACCTCCATCATCATTTCCATCATCACCCTCCATCACCATTTGTTTCTCACCTTTTGATATTTATTAGTTAAACAAATTTTTTTGTAACTCTTTTGTAAAATTTTTGCACATCTTTGATGTGATGATGATCTTTTATGGCTTTCTAAATCTTACGATATTTTTTAGAAAGCCTTTTTTTAAAAGATTTTGATTACATTTTTTTGGTAATTTTAAAAAGAAACCATTATTGCCTGATTACTTCTCTATTTAAATGAGTTATATACAACTTTAAACAATCAAATTAAAAAAACAACAACTTACTTCCATCGTTGGAGAGACTCTGTAGAGACCAACCATTACTAAACTAAACAAGTTTAGTTAATTAAAAAGTTTTCAAAGGATAGAAAAAAAAAAGTATAAATAGAGGACTACCTTTCCCCTTCCAACTGGAGGAGTATCAGAAAGTTTATATGTCTTTAAATCAAAATATTCTTTAACATCGTATGTATCCCCTTTGTTCTTGCACAACAGCATACATCGTTCAAACAAAAAGGCATAACGCCTATAAACAAATAATAGAAATTTGTAATATAAGAGTTATTAATATAAAATTAATAATATAAGAGTGCTCAATAATAAATAAATAGGATTTGTTTATACTTTTTTATAAAGCATATTATATATATATATATATATATATATATATATATATATATATATATATATATATATATATATATATATATATATGTATATATATATATATATATATATATATATATATATATATATATATATATATATATACACACACACACACATATATTAACAAAGAAAAAGCATATTATATATATATATATATATATATATATATATATATATATATATATATATATATATATATATATATATATATATATATATATATATATATATATATATATATATATATATATACACACACACACACATATATTAACAAAGAAAAAGCATATTATATATATATATATATATATATATATATATATATATATTTATATATATATATATTTATATATATATATATATTTAAACAACTTTAAAAAGTATTCTACACAATAGAGTGCTCAATGTTCTTAAAAGAACAGAGCAATTATATATTAGTAGAAAATCACTTAACAAAAAAAAAAAATGGAAAAAAATTTTTGTCAAGTGATTTTCTACTAATATATATATAAATATATATACACATACATACAAGGGTTGAATTAAGTGATCGCAAGAGGAAAAATCTCGAAAATTATCTGGTCTTCAAAACTTTAGTTTATGCAAAACCGTGTTCTTTGTTTTCAAGGGGTTAAATTTGTTAGCAAAAAAATTATAAAAAATAAAACCATAAACTTATATCTACAAAAGTAAAAACACTCTAGTAACTAACTGCATGATAAAAGTAATAACACTCTCGTGTTATTACTTTTATAATGCAGTTATAACTTTTATAATTCATTCTTTGTTCAAACAACATAAGTAATTTCAAACTTTAATTGAAGAAAAGTGTCTAGTAAAATAGAGTGGATATTCAAATAATATTTAAAACTTAAGGAACTTAAACAACTTTATGGAAATGTACTGAATAAAAATTTTAGCATTATGAAAATCACTACTAATGGTAATGGTAACTATATTTAATTTTGCATTAATTTTAAATTCGACCATTAAAAATTTTTTATTAGTTGATTTTAAAACTAACTCACATTTTTACAGACTAAATGCTTTTGTAATGCTGTAATGTTTTTCATAATGCTAAACTTATTGTTTATTGACTATTGTTTTAAAAAAAAAAATTGGGTAAAAGTTTACTATTAAATAGCAGATTTATCATCTTTACTATTAAATAGAAGAATTATTAAATTTGTAAATAATGAAATATTTTGTGCATAACCCCTTTTTTTTTTACTTTATTATTTTATTTAAATTACTAGATTATAAGCTGAGAAGTTTATTTAGGAACTATAATGTTTTTCATAATGATAAACTTTAAAGTATGTTTTTATAAAGCTGTTTAAGTGTATTTGTAAAAGTTCCTGAAATTTTTAATAATATTTGAATATCCACTTAATTTTTTTTAGATGGTTTTCTACTTTGATTAAAGTTAATAGTAATATTAAATGAATAATATACATACATATATATATATATATATATATATATATATACATACATATATATATATATATATATATATATATATATATATATATATATATATATATATATATATATATATATATATATATATATATATATATATATATATATATATATATATATATACACACACACACACACATATATATATATATATATATATATTTATAATGAAATATTTACTTTATTATTTTATTTAAATTACTACATTATAGAATACTTTTTAAAGTTGTTAATTCATTATAGAATACTTTTTAAAATATATATATATATTTATATATTATTGTTATATATCACGGCTGTTTCACTCAATATAAAAACGAGCGTGACGTCATGAGTTTATCAAAAAAAAAAGTATTTCCGCATAAAAAGTATAAAAATTCACAAACTTTAAATTAATAGTAACTTTTTTATATAAATGCTTTCATCTTGCAATTAAAAAAATATAAAAGATCTATCTTTCCTTGTTAAATAAATATTTACATTAATTGGTATAAAAATAAATATTGCCAAAATATTTTTAATAATTTAGAACCACTTTTCTAATTTTCGCATATTTTCCGGAAAACATGAGTTGGGCCAACTAAGATTTCATAACATAGCTTTGTGCTTGATATTTGGAACACTTAACCCTAAATGTCCATTCTATCAGATTCCTGCGTCATCCTAGAGAATTTTTTACAAAAAGACTGTTTTTAAAGCATTTATATTTTTTAATTGATCGTTTTTAAATGCAAAACGTAACTTTTTTGATGGATGACGTAAGTTAATGAAATTTCAACCTTTTATGCAAATGAAAATAAAAAAATTATTTTACGTGCCTTCAGCTACACTGTGAACCACAATAACCGCCAGGTTTGAAGTCCCCCCAATTTTTTTTTCTTATTAAGAAGTAACATAGTATATAAGTTAAGTAAAGGTATTAAGAACCTCCATAGGAATGGCTAGAATAAAATTTTTACACATCTAAACTTTAGATAAAAGAGGAGGGGCGGTACACCGTTAACCTTATTGAAGTTCATATATTTCACATTATTTCATGAAGAAACCTAATTTTTACTCTGTACTTGTGTATTCCCATAATATAAAGGCATTAAAAAAGTGTTAGAACATTTATATAACAGATTACAAGGAAAAAGAATGTAGGTATAAAAATAACAACAAAATGCATTTAATGTAGAAAATATCTTGACTAAGCTTTGAAATACAAAAATAGCATTCTATTTTATCAATACTCAATTAAAAGTATTTTTAATGCTATTAAAATACTTTGTAAATAATAATTTTGACATAGTTGTGTAGCAAAATATATTAAATTGATCAGTAAACTTGTTAACTATTTATTAAATGTTGAAAATTCCACAACACTTGACTTTAACCATTTAGCATAGTCTGGGTGGCTTTGTCGTCTCTTATATTTATTCCATGTCTTTTTAAACTCATGATGAACAGATTCACCTGCTTGTTCAGAGTAAATTCCAAGCCCATTATCAGTATTGGTACTTTTTAGAAATGGTACAATATGGTTAACTGCAATATGAACTTTCCACGGTATATTCAAAGAAATGTTTTCAAAGTAAGTATTAATATATTCCCTTAAATTAGCATAAGACATCTTGAATTCGAAAACAACAGATTCAATATCACCAACTTTTTCTCCAAAGGTGGCTTGCTTCATTGATTGAAACTTTCTTAAACATTCAATTACTGGTAGTAAATCAAGCTTTCCTTGATCAGCAATATCACGAGAAAGAACATCTAACTTATCTAAAAGTCTGTTGGCATTGTTGCCATCAAATCCAATGCCATGGTAACCTCTGAAAAATATGTAATTTGAGTTTAACCACTTTTCAAAGCCAGGCCATAGTTTTGATAATAGTTTTCCAAAAGTTGTAACTATTCCGATTAATGTATGCAACTCAGGTACTGGAACTAAATTTTCAATAATTGTGTCTGGATCCTCTTCAAGATATAATAATCTTGGAAGAATAACATTTTTATAATCAGCCATCTTTGATTTTGGTTTTCCAGCTTCTGTGTATTTACTGTAATGATAATCGAGGGAACCAAGAGTTCGTTTTTCTCCACCATCCAAAAGACTCTCTCCTTCACACCACAAACAACTATATTTTCCAGCATGGCTTGTAATGCCAAACATTGAGTTTGCACTCTTTAAATCAAATGCAACAGAATACTTAATATTTTGAAGATTAAGAGTATCAACTAATTTTCTAAGATTTCCATTGTGTTCAGACACTCCTTCTACAATAGCAACAATAAAACAACGCTTAACTCCAGAGTCATCAAGGTCAGGTTGGTTGCTAGTTTTATCATACGGATTAAAAACATTCATAGTGACCTTTAAAAAACCTTGACCAGAATCCACAGCAACTCTTACAATTGTAGAAAGAGGGTCAATATTCCTTTCAGTGATTATATCATGTATAAATTCATCAATATCTTTAATATAAACCATTGATTTATTTACTATATCACCAGCTTCAACAAATTCTTCTTCTTTACATGAAAAATATTCATTCATTTCTGCTTTTAAAGCCTCTAATTTTTTAACAATATTTCCTTCAATGCTACTTTGAAAGCCAAGACTTTTTCTAAATATAGAACACATTTTTTTGGTTTTACACTGAGATAGTTCTAAACATTTTATAAGCTCAATGATTGTTCCAAAAGATACTTGACTAAAATTAGCACGGTCACATTTATTGTCAGTAGTTCCGGCAACAATAGTTAATGGTTTCCCATAAGTAGCAATTGTGAATTTTTCACCTCTAAAAATATTTTCTTTTTCCATTTTTGTTTTTAAAATACTTGAAGCGACACGTTCTGCACTTGCTGATCCCAATGCATATGCTACATTAACTAAATTTTTCACAGCTTGAACATCACTACAAAGATGAATAATGCCTGACTTAACAACTCCATAACATTTTAAGCACATCCTTTCATTTTTATCTTCATTTAATTCAGAAGTAATAATGTTAATATCTTTTGATATTTCTGAAACATCTGAAGTTCTTCTGATATCTTGACGGTTTATCTAATCAAAAAAAAAATCTAAAGCTATATAAATTAGTAATATAAAAAATATAACACAATAAAAATAAACACATCGATGACATATTAGTTCCTAAAACAAGCTGTTTAAATGTTGTTGTTTTTTTCAAGTTTATTAAAGTTCATTGAGATACAGCTCTTTCTTTTTTTAAAATTAATAAAAAATAAAACAACTTTATTTAATTAAACACTAAGTCTTAAATATAGTTTTTTAGTAATTTTATCAACTAACCTGAGAAATTTGCTTTAGCCACTTATCAAGGTATTTTTTTCCAAACAATAAAGGTTTTTATAACAATTGCTACAAATAACTTTAGGATGGTTTGCTAAATTTTGATCATAGCTATCCCAAATAAAGGTTTTTATTTTTTCTTCAATAGCTTTAGATATTTTATGAAGCTTTGCTGACTTTTTACCAAAGATTTTAAAACAAACAGCACATAGATTGTTGACCGCCATTTAATAAAACTTGTCGTTGTGTACCAGAGTATGTCTAAAATCAAACTACGCCGATATTTGATTAGCAAATTATAGCCTTTTTTTCTGAAAATGGCGGATGTTTTTTAACTAAAAATTATAATTTTTATTCTTTGATTTTCATACATTTTTCCATTCCCTAGAGGTTTTTACTAACCAAATATTTATTTTCATATATACAACTAAATATTTATAAAAAAAAATCTGATGTGGGGAGACTTCAAACCTGGCGGTCACTGTGGTTCATTGTGGCTATGTTATGAAATATGTTTTCAAAAATGTCATGTTTTACAACTAATCTTGTTAGTTTTAGGCGTACATTTGTGTTGACGTTTTTTTGCGATGACATAACCTTTATGTGTTACGTCCCAAACTATTTATTAATGAATATTCTCCAAACAACTGTTTCAGCAAGTCAATTTTTGAAGTATAAAAGTAAACAAAGTTACGCGGAATTTTTCTCTTTGGATTATCAAACTAATATCAGATAAGTTGTTAAATCCACTTTTATCTAGTGCATATATTTGTTAATTAATATTATTTTATTTGTTTTTATTATATTTATTAATAAGTCAATATTATTTTGATAACAATGTATTCAACTGAGAGGGAAATTCTAAAACAACATATTGGATGGAAAAATGGTTGGGAAGATAGGTGTAACTTTCCTTTTGTTAAGCGATTAATTAGGACAGATAAGACCAGTAACAATGTCATTTCCATTTTAATGACAGTCTTTAAAATAAGAGGTGATTTATTTAGTTTTATGAGTTTTCTTTTGCCAATTGATTTTGATATGCCTAGTAATGACGAGTTTGATAAAATGTGCCTAAAGTTAACACGCCAAAAAAAGAAATATAAAAAAAAATTTTAAAGCTATAAAAAAACGAAGAATTTTTTAAAATGCAACTGTCGCAAGCTCCACCCAAAAAAAAATCAGCAGATGCAGATGACTTTTTCACTTTAAATAACAGTCAGGAGCTACTGAATCAAATTGATCAATTAACTTCTGAAAATAAAACAAATATGAAGCAAATAGAAAAATTTAAATGCAAGTATTTAAGTTGGAAGCTGAAATTACAGATTTAAATTCTAAAAATAGGGCTCTCAACACACATTGTGACTCATTAAGTTCTCAATTAGAGACTATGAGTGTTAGGCTAATTACTGAGCTTCATCAATATATAAATTTATTTGATATTGAGTTTCATGCTTGCTTTCCAAATGAAAGTATCACACGAAAAATGCATGAACTTATTTTTAATGTGCCACAATTTGTAAAATTCCATAAAACTATTGGGTTGCTAAGTGAAGAGGAGGGAGAGTGTTTGCATAATAGCGTAAATAAGGAATTAAGACAGTTGCATTCAGTAAGAAATCAGGAGCAGAAGCTGCATCTTGTTTTAAAACGCTTTGAATTGCACAGCAAAGCTGATAGGAAGCTTCAAGCCTCTAAGGTGAGAAAGTGTGTTGTGTGTTCTGAGCGTGGCGAAAATTCATTTTATAGACAAGGTCTTTGTCTTGTTTGTGGTCATCAAATTTAGTTAAAATATTTAAAAAATTAAAAACAACAACAACAAAAAAAACTATTTACAAGTAAGATAAATTATATGAGATCTTTAATTTATATATAAGATAACTTTATTCTGTTCTAATATTTGTGTAATGTTAGTTTAAAATATTATTTTTTAATATATTGATTTTATATATTAGGTAGGTGCCCATTCTGTTCCTATCTTCAGAATTTATTTATACCTATGCAATACCTTCGCTCAGGTTAAAGAATGGAATACTAGTCTTGCATCAAATGTATGTAAAAATCTAGCTTTTATATATTAACTTGTGATCAGAGCAACTGGTATGTTAGTTGGGTATGATCTTGTATGTTTGTGTATTTAATTTAAAAAATGTATTGTCCTTCATTATGTAACATTTTTTTTATAGATATATTACATATCCATTCGATGTTTATCACCAGAAGTTAGTTCTACCTTTGCAGTACCTCTGCTCTGCATACCTCCTCGCTGGTTAAAGAATGGAATATAAATCTCATATCAAGTTGGTGTATAAATTTAGTTCAATAAATTAAAAATTTGTAAACGTTATCAAAATTCTGAGTGGAGCAATTGTTTTTCTGGTTTAGCATGAGTATGAATCTGATATCAATTGGATGTACAAAGATAGTTTACTATTTGTATATTCAAACACTTTATTTACTGAGAGAAGAGACTATAGATTCAAGTGCTATAAAATAATTCTACTACCAAAAGCGAGGTTAATTCAAAAACTTAAACTCAAATTTGGTCATGAATTATTTTATTAGACTTGGTGAGTGTTTATTTATTAACAACTTAACACTATATTATTAGAACTGTATGCACAGAAAAAAATAAATGCTTAAGAGCCATTTTCTGAGAAAACCAGGCAATGCTCAAAAGTGATATCTTTCAATCATTCTCAAATTTACATATTGAGTTGTTTGTAATATTAAAAAGAAGCCTGTAAAGTTTTTTTTTTTTAAATATTTCTAGTTCCTGAGTTATGGTCGGTCAAACTTTTGCCCTTTTAATACTTGGAAAGTCACTTTTGGGGTTTTATGATTTTTAAACTAAGATTAAAAGCAATGAGACCACTGCACCCTAAGTTTCTTTTCATATTATAGAAGTATTGGTAGAACTTTAAAAAAAAATCAAAACACCTGAGGACAACCCTTCCTTTGTCTAAAAATAATAAGCTGAAATCACACATTTTTTAATTTGGGGCCTACTTTAAATACATTTATCTCGGAGCGTAAAAAGTGCCCGCGACTTATCTTATTCTTTTTTGAAAGAGTATCTCATTTTTATTTGAATGGTCTAGAGAAACTGAGAGGATATTGTTTACAAAAAAACTTATGAGTCATCAAAGTGTCAGAAAATGTTTTAATTAGCGTTTAAATATCAGCCATTATGGGAAATGGGAAAGGTCCTAAGATTGAATTTATAAATTTTCTATTACTCCATATTACAATTTTTCTAATGCAAAAAAAAAACTTAGGGGGTAATATTCCATTGTTGAAATAACTTTACGTCAAAATGATGCTAAATCTGTTTTTTGTTTTTTTTTCATTTATACGATTGTGGACTTGAAAAAAATTTTTTTTCAGTAAACATTTTTAACTTGATGTTTATTGAACATAATTAATTACTGTTAGGCATTATTTCTTAATTTACTGTTATTTATTATGATTTATTGAGCATTTACTTCTGAATTATTCAGAACAGAGAATGAGCATTTTATGCTTAAAGTACTTTAAAAAAAATCACTTAGTTGCAAAAAATATGTCAGAGCAAGAGGTTGTTGTTGAAAATGTTTGCAAAGTTAATGATGTCAAGTGTGGACCATTATCCTCGTTTCAATGAAAAAAGGTTATTCAAGATACAAGATCTGACTTTGGATGTCAAAGCACACTTTGTAAAAATTAAAGTAAGAAATGCTCTTAGCAGTTGTAAAAAAAAAACCTGTTAGCATTATATAGTAGTGTAAAATGATTGTTGCTTAATTCCCTCAGTTTACATTGCATAATATCTAAGTTTTATGTTTTTAGGTTTTAAAGGCGCACCACGAGACATAATGGACAGAAAAGTCTCTTATAGAAAACCGAGGGTGCATATCCCTTTCTGATAACGACTATATATGTCCTTACCATAGATTTAACATTGGTAAGAATTTGCTTACAACCGTATTTCAACAATAACAAAATTTAATTACTAAATAATATATAATAAATTTGAAATATTTAAATAAATATTTCAAATTTTTATTTTTGTTAAAATTCAAGGTATTGGCTGGGTTCCTCCAAGAAGATGCTGTCATCCAATGCATGAACTAAATGTTGGTAAAAAATCACCATCTGTAAGAAGTGTTTCAATAAATATGTCAACAAATGTTTCAGAATATTACAACAAAAATGTTCCTGTAGATTCCGTATTTTGTCACAATCACCTTAAGTCGGAGCGCATTCTTATTCAAACTAAAACAAGTACTGCCACTAACGAAGAGTTAGTTGAGGACACAACTGATTTTGAGCCTAAAGAAATTTTACTTTCTGGAGAAAAGGTTGAAGGTGCTACATCTACTGGTAACAACCTATCAGAAGCACTCCACATCAGCCCTTTTCAGTTTCAGATAAAGAATAAAAAGATAGCTGATCTCAGCAATGGAACCAAAAATAATTTACAAAGAAAATTTGAAAGAGCCAAGGTACAGCTTGCAAAGAGGTTTGCTGAAGCTGTTGCCCTGATCAGAGTGAAGACTTTATCTCAATTGTTTTAAATAGATCTTTGGAAACTTCAGACAATGATGCAGTACCTGATAATCTAAAAAAATTTGTTAAAATTTATGAAGAAAGTGACTCTATGGGTAAACATATTGTTCTGTGTTTAATTGAACATGAAAAATTTACTAAGAAGTTACTTATGAAAGTTTTTGGGTGCTCCAAATACAAGATAGACCAGGCACGAAAAATGAAGAATGCTAACATAGGTATAATTATTCCTGTCAAAAAAGAAATTACGCAAAATCGACTAGACCAGAAAAATGCTGAACATTTTCTCGATTTCATATTTAACAGCAACCTTCTTCAAGATGTTGCATATGGAGTCACAAAAATTAAATTTGATGTATGAAAAATATCTCGTGCAGTTTTGACAGCTAAAATGAGTCATACAATTGCATTTTATAATGAAGTTTGCAGAAGTGAGAACTACTCTCCTTTATCGGAAAGCAGTTTGTGGCGAATACTTCATGCTGTTAAACCATCTCAACGAAAATGTTTAGCGGGACTGGATGATATTACTGCTGCAGCTATGAATGGTTTCTCTATGCTGCAAGATTTATCTTTAAAGTACCAGAATAGAGAGCTGAGTAATTTATTTGAACGCAGCAAACGATATTACAAAACTAATTTCCAATTTAACTGCAGTGCGACCCTAATTCTATCTCTTACTGCCCAATATTTGCTTTGAGTGATATAACCGACAAGCAATTGCACCAGATTTCAATAGCACCTAATGATAAGATTTGTTATGAGTGTGAAAATTTAAACAAATCCTTAGTTTAGATAAAAAGATTAGCATCAAATAATTCAGCCGACGAGGATACTATTTATGATATTGAAATTGCTGAAAAAGATATCATTGATTATAAAAAACATTTAATGCATGATTGTCAACAGAAAAAAGCCAAAGTTTTTGCTTTTGAAAATCTTGATGAAGAAACTGGATTTTGGTTGAAAGACTATTGCCAAAAAGTTCTACCAAATTCAGGGAAAGTCAAAAAGAATATTTTGGAAAAAAGGGGATGTCACTGCATGTAGACATTTTCTTCACTAAGAAAAATAATATTTTACATAAAAAGGTCTATTTTACAGCTCTTTATAGGTGTGAGCAAGGTTTATCGGAAACACTATCAATTGCCCAATTAGTTCTTACGAAGTTTAAGCATGACCATTCTGGTGTTAATAAACTCTTTGCAAAATCCGACAATGCTTCATTGTACCATGGCAACTTTATAATGGAAGCTCTTTTTATGTTGTGCAAAAATAACCAAATACAGCTTAAGGGCTACGATTACAACGAACCTTGTCATGGCAAGGATCAGTGCGACAGAGAAGCTGCCGGAGCAAAGTCATTGATTCGTAGCTTTGTTGACGCTGGTAACGATTTGATGTGTTCAGAGGAAATTTATACTGCTTTACATTACGGACACGGGCTGAAAAATTCTGCTGTTGGTGTTGCCACTATAAAGGGAAAAAGCAAGTTGAGCGGAACAAAAATAGCTAAAATAAGTCAGTATCATTCGTTTGAGTTCTTTCATAATTATATGACAATGTGGCAATACTATGCAGTTAGCAATGGAGTTAAACAAGAATATTCCAATGTCAATTTTGATCTGCAGATGTTTTTAACACACCCATATAGTGATACTGAAAAGAAAACAAGAGTTTTTAAAAGCAATATGAAGGAAAAGTTTCGCGAAGATAGATTACTAAAATTGTTTCACTTTTGCTCTGAGCCAATTTGTAATGGATCATTCCATACATCAGAAGAACTAGAAGAACACATGATGTTGGGAAGACACATTATTAGCACTTTAAAATCAGGAATGGATAACGTGAGACAGAGTTTCATAATGAAGATGCAAGTTCAGTCAAACTTACATAGTTATAAACCAAACTCACAACAGGAGGTATTTGAAGAAGAATGTTCTGACATTAGCAAATATGTTAAAGGTTGTGCTTTACCTACACGCAGTACCTTCCGGTATAGTATGAGACAAAAAGATGTATTATATAAACTCTTTATGGAAGGTGAAGTATCTGGAAAAAAGTTTAGTCCAGAGCAGGTGCACCTTTTGATAAGAAAAGAGCTTCAAGTCTCAGAATACGTAACAACTCAGCAAATAAGATCACTATTTTCACGTTGGAGCAGGCTAAAAAAAGACAAAAGATTAAATGAACCAATTGATGTTGGTAGTACTAATGCGGATAACGAAGAAGAAGAGACAGCAGATCAAGGTAATAATTTTTATATCTACTCTCATGAATATATACTTTAATATTACTTTGTAATTATAAATATTTGTACAAGTGTTTGTATAAATATTTATATTTTTCTTTCTGTAGATCTAGAAGAATTAGAAAATGAAGAATTTGAAAAGGAATTTATAAGCATTGCCATTGATTTATCTAGTACATGGCATGAAAACGATTGGATTGTTGTTATTTATATGGGCAATTGGTATCCTGGGATTGTAAACGAGGTACTTCATTTTCATTTAATATTTAAAAAAATGTTTTTCATTCAAATAAAAACATTTTTTTTAAACATTATTTGATCATATTGAATGTGTCACTAAATTTAAACGAAGTTTTACTTTTGTCAAATGAGAATCAGATTTTTCAAACTATTTTTCAAATTAGAAAAATCATTATTCATATTAGGTTCTCAGTGATGGTTACAATGTGAGCTGTATGAAGTATGCTTCTGCAGTCAAGAACCTTTTTAAGTGGCCAGCTTTTCCTGATGTTATAAAGTACAAAGACAGTGAAATCATTTGTGGAATTCTACCACCTTTACCGTTAAAACAGTCTGGAGACTATAAGCTTAGGGATGATCAATTTGAAAAAGCCCAAAAAGCATTTTAAGCAACAATGCATTAAAACCAAAGATACACGATATGTAAAACTGATTTATGGCGCAAACAATGACATAATAAGATAAGGACATCATATAATATATTGATTAATTCCGCTGCTACAGTCGGGTTTTTTTTTTAATATATAAAAATTTAACTTTTTGTGATGGAGTTATTTTAACAATGAAATATTACCCCCTAAGTTTTTTTTCGCATTAAAAAAATTGTAATATGGAGTAATAGAAAATCTGTATCTTCAATCTTGGGACCTTTCCCATTTCCCATAATGGCTGATATTTGAAGGCTAATTAAAACATTTTTTGACACTTTGATGACTCATAAGTTTTTTGTAAACAATATCCTCTCAGTTTCTCTAGACCATTCAAATAAAAATGAGATACTCTTTCAAAAAAGAATAAGATAAGTCGCGGGCACTTTTTACGCTCCGAGATAAATGTATTTAAAGTAGGCCCCAAATTAAAAAATGTGTGATTTCAGCTTATGATTTTTAGACAAAGGAAGGGTTGTCCTCAGGTTTTTTGATTTTATTTTTTAAGTTCTACCAATACTTCCATAATATGAAAAGAAACTTAGGGTGCAGTGGTCTCATTGCTTTTAATCTTAGTTTAAAAATCATAAAACCCCAAAAGTGACTATCCAAGTATTAAAAGGGCAAAAGTTTGACCGACCATAACTCAGGAACTAGAAATATTTAAAAAAAAAAAATTTACAGGCTTCTTTTTTACCCTATAACCATTACTGTATATAAAATTGAGCGCGATTAAAAGATATCACTTTTGAGCCGACAGTACTTTTGCCTGATTTTATCAGAAAATGGCTCTTAAGCTTTAAATGTTTTGACTAAATATTCCAAAATCAAAATCTGGCTTTATTTTGCAATGCAATGAATTTATTGGCTTAGGAAAATAAGTTTCTAAAACAAGAACTCCTAGGTTTAAAAATGTACTCTTTTAACAGCTAATCCCCCCTTTAACTACATTTTTCATAACTTTGCTAAAAGTGCGGCTTGCTTTCAGACCTCAATTAAGTCTGTTTTAGCTATCCTTAAACAATTAAGTAAGGTTTTTTTGTTTTTATAATGGTCAAACAATGGGTATATTTGAGAATAACTATCAGAAATAAATTTTTCTGATTTTTTTTTGATAAAAAGTAACATCAAATTACTTGAATTCAGCCAACTTCATCATTTGTCGCGTTTTTTTTAAACTTAAAGAAGTTTTTTTACTAATGCATTAAATGTCGTAAGATGAAACATTTTATTGGTGTTTTTATTCTTTTTACAAAACAAAATTATCTTTAATATTTTAAAAGTTATAGAAGTTTTAGTAACACCCCATAAGTCAATATTTTCAAAAAATAACAAGAAGCCGTCAATGATCAATAGACCAATTCAAATGTTTCTTAGCCCAAGCCAATCTTTTCTTTTGATTCATTTTACTCAAAAAAGGCTTTTTTGGAGCAATTTTACCTACAAAATCTTGATTTTTCTAGCGATTGCAAAGAGTTTGAGGATTTACAGTTATACTATGATCTATTTGTAAATATTTTGCTAGCTTTGGTGCAGATAATCCTTGATCTTGTTCAACTTTTTAAATAATTTCTCTATCAATGCATTAGGTAGTCTGAGCTGGGCATCTATTTCTTGGCAAATTCTTTATGATACCCATTTTTTTATTTTTTCTAATGATATTTCCTTTTATATTTCCTATACTATTAGGCTTAATATTTACTATTTTAGAAATAGTTTTATATCCTTTTCCACTTTTAGTTTCACAGGATCAATTTTTTTACTGATTCATGAATTTTATCTTTTCACCATGATTTTTTTATTAAGAACCTAAAAAGAAAGCAAACTTTGCTAAAAAATTAGTTAGAATACTTTCTATTAATCAAAATTGTTTGTTTTTGGCTATTTTAGGGGGTGATACACTTTTTTGACTTTAGTGGATAATTTTTGTTTTAAGTATAAGAATATTAATTTCTTGTTATAAAAATGTTTTTTGATATAAATTCAATATTAGAAAAAAAATTGGGGTCAAAAATCTAAATTTAAGCATATAAAAATTTGTTTTTATTGAAAAATCATCAGGGGGTGACTTTTTTGACGTGTGTATATATATATACATATATATATATATATATATATATATATATATATATATATATATATATATATATATATATATATATATATATATATATATATATATATATATATATATATATATATATATATATATATATATTAGTGTGATAACAAAAAATTTTTTTATGAATACTTGCAATCGAGGAAAGTTTATGAGTAATTGAAGAATAAAAATTGCATTTTTTTGATTTTTTTTTAAAAAAGTTCCCCCCCCCCTCCTCTTTGGTAGAAAGAAGTGAAAATATAATAATTTTTTTTAAAATAACGTTGTTTTTTGTTTAATGACTCTTCGACTAACCAATGCATCTCCAAACACTTAACTGCTTTCTTGCATTTTATCTTCATGAGTGAGGTAAACAGTCCATTGTAGTGTTGCGAATGGAACCAAGCATTTGCCCATTTGTAGCAGATGAAGTCGTATGCTGGAGTGAGGATACTGCGCCACTCTGGTATCAGAAATAATGCTATAATAGCATATATCGCACGTGAGTTCCATCTTGCCTGATTCTAGGCCAACGTGAAGTTGTTTTGTAATGACAATATGCTTGACATAGTTCATATAAGAACTTAAAATCATCTCGCCATCCAGGGTTCTCGCCTGTGTTAACATCATCTGTTGCAACGAGGTGATAATTAGCCTGAAAAGAGACATAGTTTTCTGTTAATTTGTTAATGAAGGAATAGTTGAGTTCTGGTTTGGTCGTTGGCTCTTGAATAAGAAAATCCATGACATGCTTCAGAAGGAGGTCGAGCACATGGTGCTGACAATATATTGTGGCTTCTGAAAGCCATTGCTCAAGACATCATCCTGTATGAGCTTTACAATCCTGTGCAAACGACCAGTATTTACTGCGATTGTGTCGCAGATTATCATGCGAATATTTTTCCAAGCATCGTATTCATCAATTAGCTGATGTAGTTCCTTGTGAATAGCTGCGGCAGAACCACTCTCACATTTAAGAATACCGAGTTTGATTTCGGTTGTCAAATTTTTCAGCAGAACGACTTGATACTCTTCCCTTTGCATTCTTTTACCATCAAACTGGATACAATAGGGATCTTTGCTTTAAAGTTTTTGAACAATTTTGGTTTTTATTTTCTGTCCTTCAGAGATTACTTGTTTCCAGACACCCGCCTGACTTGGAACCGGCACATCATGATCATGTTTAGCAATGGTAGCAAAAACGTCTTGTGCTTTATGTGTAGAATTGTTGTTTTTCAGTACTAGTAAACCCGCTGTTGTAGTGCTTAATCTTTGGTATTTCGGTTTGCATTCAGGAGATGACGTGGAAGAAGAGGTTGGCGACTCGGGTGAAGAATCAGAGGTTTCAACTCGGGTGAAGAATCCGAAGATTCTGAGTCACTTTCATGTGTTTGCGTGGGTTGGGATTGAAAAGAGCTGGCTTGAGGTTGAGTTGTTGATAGTCGGATTTGCTTTCTTGGGTGGATTGATTCCAAAGGGGCTTGTTTGACCATTGAATAACCAATCTTTCCTCCACTCTTAACTTGCCTCTGGTAGAGCTCTTTATCCTCCGTGCTTTTCCATTCTCCATTAACGTTAGTGACATCAAATAACTGAAAAAGTGTTGCAGTGAATTTATCAGACAGTTTCTTTTTATTTTTGTCATATAGATCAATCAGACTATTGAGCTTCTTTCTGATGAGTGTGCTGGATAATAGTGGAAAGTCTAGAATTTTCCTCCAGAGCAATTTTATATCCGTAATCATAATTTTGAGTCGATCCAGTCGCCGCTTTTCGCTGTTGAACAGAAAAGTGAAGTTTCCAAGAATTTAACGGTTTTTCGGCATCCGTGTGAGATTGATTAGCTTTTCAACAGATGGAATACTTGTATCCCTTTTCTGTTTAGAAAAGGAGGGTAGATTCTTTATCCAAATATACCTGTTTGACTTTACACTGTTGCTGGAATTTCTATAAGACATTTTATTGACAATCTTGTACTGAAAACAAAAATATTCAAACAAGTTCACACTTCACACGGTATAGCTGGGATCCAAACAAAGATAATAAACAACATCTATTAACAAACTACTAAACTAACAACCATCTGTAAATGTCTTGTTTATAAACAAATGGAAACAGCTGACTGGAAAGTGCTTAAAAGCAGTATAGAACGTCATATAAAAAGTCAGTGTGAAATTGAAACCGATAGTCAAACTGTGCGATGTGTGCACAAAAAAAATAAAAAGGTGGGTGAACTTTTTTCAGTTTTTTCTAAAAATCGATGTTGTTACTGTCATTTATCTACAATTGTTCCTATATTGTAAAGGGTTTCAGTTTCGTAACGAAAAATAATGATAATAGTTAATACTCTAATATATATATATATATATATATATATATATATATATATATATATATATATATATATATATATATATATATATATATATTATTGTTGTTTTCCATCTTGCAAGTCTGTCTTATTATATTCTTAAATATTGTTGAGCATTCTCCTGGCTGTTTTTTGATAATCTTGTGTATTGAAGGTATCAGCTGATGAAGTTGTTTGTGTGAATTTACGCTTTTTTAGTTTATTGTACATTGCTAAAACCAATCAGACAAATACACATTAGTTTAAGCCGTTAAAAGGGTCAATACTCTATCCATTTCCTGACGAGAACCTGGTATTATACTACATAATTTTCAAGTTTATTTTAACGCTGATATATTTTTGTTCTCCTTCTTTATGCGTGTGCTTCCCTTTTATAATATATGTTTGTTTCTGTTGTTTGTTGTAATACTTCTGATTTATATAACTAAATAATTATTAAATAATTATTAAAGGCTTGATTAGAATTGATCAGCAATAAATTTACTATCTGACCCCATTTTCCCAGACTCTAAGTTTATTTCGAATTAATTTGATTTTCCGTGAACTAGCTTTATTTGATTTTCCGTGAACTATTAGCTAAACAAACTAAACAAATGTTTGGGATATTTGTATTAAAAGCTAAACGATGTTCAAATTTTTAAATTGTTAATCTTTATTGTATTGGAATAATAAATTAATAATAATTCATAATAAGTAATAAGTCAATATATTACACAAGATTAAAGTTATTTACAAAATAGAAGTAGGAAATCATTTGTTCTTTTGTGCATCAATTTTCATTAAAAAAAAAATCTGGGTATATTTGTTTCAAGTGATGCTAAACATTTTCATCAAGCTATTCATGCTAGTAGTAAAGCTAACAGAAAGCTTAATATGTTAATAAAAAACATTTATATTGAGGGATTTGGTGTTATGGATCACACCAAATCCCTCAGAGCATTATATATTTAAAATGAAGAAATAGCAACAATTTATGCAACTTAAAGTTTCATACCTTGTAGGCTATTGCAAATCATAAAATATAATTTAAAAGTAAATAAAAATTTGACAAAAAAAAAATACAAATACAGTGAAATGATTTCTGACATCTGTAAAACAGAGTTAGATCTAATGTAAAAGAAAAAGAACAAATATTATCTAATCACCGCTGTTGTAAGAGGACAATTGAATTTATTTTTGTGTCTGCATATAGAATCCATTTCGCCCTACTTGTTAAGTAAGTTTGTGCCTTAAGATTTCAAATTTTTCATTTAAACAAGGATGACATATTTTTGAAACTGGGTTGTCTGGTCAGCAACATCTAACAAATTCCCATTAAAAAATGGTACAAAATTACTTTCTTTTATCCCTCATACATCTTTGGAAAACTGAGCGTCATATTTATATTTATTAGTGTTGAAATAATTTAATAGTATATTTATTAGTGTTGAAATAATTAAATAGTTTGTTATATTATATACTTATAATATAAAATATTATTTCTATTATAGAATATAAATTTAAGAAACAAATAAAGAATTATTAAAGGACATTTAACAAACAATTAAATATAGAATTATTTATCTAAATTATAATTAGGCCTCATTAGATCAATTTTTTTTTTTTGTAAATGTTATTTTTTTTTTGTATATGTTATGAATAATCTAATTTATTGAAAATAGAAAAATATATTAATATTACTATTTATAAAATAAAACTAAAAAAAAACTGAAGAAAGAGAATGATTGCAATGCAATTTTCCCTGCAATTAGGATATAAAACACAATACCTAAAGAATTTCATAAATGAAATTTATAAAACAATAGTAATGATTATTAAGTTTATTATTTACTAACTTGAGAAAAAAAACAAAAAAAAAACAAACAACAACACATTTTTATTCCTAAATATAATTTAAAACCAAACAACTCAAACAAAAACAAACTTTTTTTATTTCATTTTAATTATTTTCTTACTTTAATATTGTTCTATCATTACTGTCAAACTTCACTTGAATGTCACCATTTTTTATATGCTTTCCATATTGATTGAACTTTGCCTACGAAAAATGTATTAAAAAAATTGAATTTAAATTCCTGAAAATTAATTTGACAAAGACAGACTATTTTGGTAAAAAACATCGATTTGCTTAGTAACTTTTTAAGCAACTTTTTATTTGTACGATAGCAAAACAACTGTTCTTTGTTAAACAACAATAGTTGTTGGTATGGCAACAAATTAACTGCTTGTTTCTATGGTAACAAACTAAAGTTTTCTTGGTTGTTTATTAATAAACAATGGTTTATTTAACTTAAAAAAAAAAAAGATTATAATGAATATTCCTTACCCCTTGTACTTGAACATCGTACTTTACACTAGTAAAAAAAAAAAATACTTTGAAAAAATATATATAAAATCAAATAATTGATTACCCAAATCTTAGCACAGTAGCAGGCTTTGGAATTAGAAAAAAAATTGACGACCTAAAATGGTTTTAGGTTAATAACAGTTCAGAAAAAAATTTAAAAATGGTATCGGACAAATCAGTGAGCGTGAGAACATTTAACAATGTCAACTTTTCTTCCAAATGTCAACATTTGTTTGAAAATTTGCAAAACAAAACTTTTATTTTTTTATCTTATTAAGAACTTGATATATACCACTATTATACCACTTATTAGGAATTTGAATAAAAAATTTGGTTGATTTTAATTAACTTTTAGATTTAATAAAGCATTCTCTTTTAATAGCGAAAGCAAATACAATAGCAAACAAAGTTTTATAATTGTGCACGCCAGCCTAATGTTTTCGGTAAATTACAAATGGTGAAGGCTGTAGACCTTTGCCATAAATATTGAGATGCTTATAAAAAAAAAAATATTTTTAAAAAAAAAAAAAAAAAACTTTTATACCTCTATATATAAATATTTCATAAAAAAAGCAATTTTATCATATAGATATTATATATTATATTTCAAAAAAACACAATTTTATTATATTTCAAAAAAAAGCATGGTTACTTAAGAAAAGTAATATTTTCACTAAAAGAAAATAAAAACTATTTTGATTAAAAATTTCTAACTTTAGACACTGTCAGGACAGCATTGCTGCATGCCAACCTCAATTCCGAGGCCTGAAGTAGCTATGTTTTTGAAAAAACTAGTGTATTCTGATAATATCATTTAATACATACTGTACTTTTAAGTGTACATAAATGAGTTTTTTTTAGTGTACTTTAATGAGTTTTTAAGTGTACTTGAGTGAATGAGTTTTTTTAAATAGTGTCTGTACTATACTTACTTCTTTAAATAAAGTTTTTACAAACCACGAATCTCAACATGAAATTAAATTTGCTCTATATATTGGGTGGACACGGAAAATTACGGTCAACTTAAAATTGAGATTTCTCTAAAACCACAAAAGCTTTTTATTTCTTTTATTTTTTTAATTAAATATATTTAATAATAATTAAAATTTAATTAAAAAAAATAATTAAACTTATTTATATTTAATTGTGTTGATAAACTTTTGTTTACAAGTCAATGATTTGCAAAATGTTTTGGAAACAAATTGAGGTTCGTAAAAAAGTTGTGAATTTTTTTTGCAAAAACCCATCGACTTCATATCTTTAATATTCATATTAAAATAATTAATTATAATTGAACAATATTTATAATTAAAAACTTTATATATACATACCTTGCTTCTATTTGATTAATGAGTTTCACCATTTCAGCATCTCTCTTGTATTCGTTAATAAACTTGGCGATATCCTAAATGTTAAGCTAATTCATAACAAGCTAATATTCAGAAAGTAATTTTCTCATTGTTCTAATAAACGTACATCAACTGCATCAAAGGCTTTTTCAACATCCGTTCTCTCCTCATGATCCAAGGGAGTTTGCTTTTTAAGATCCTAAACAAAGAACAAAACAAAGATTCTTTTAAAACAAAGATTTTTAGTGTAATGGTTTAACAAAGATACTTTTCAAAACAAAGTTAACCATTAAACTAAAAACTACTCAGAACTTTAATAATAAAAACAATTAAGACAAATAGCAAAACAAATGAACAAAATAAATTTATAAAAATAATAACAAATAATAAAAGGCAGTAAAAGGGTAAAAAAAATTTAACATTTTTATAGTATGTA
This sequence comes from Hydra vulgaris, assembly GCF_038396675.1. Lineage (NCBI taxonomy): Eukaryota > Metazoa > Cnidaria > Hydrozoa > Anthoathecata > Hydridae > Hydra > Hydra vulgaris. Next base: position 19,137,867 of record NC_088921.1, on the reverse strand, counting down.
TTGAACATGATGGTTGCAGACAATGATCTTTAACATCAGTTAAATTTAAATTTATTCCAAGTTGTACAAATAGAGTTTTTAGAAAACAATTAGCATCAGCAAGCTAATTTATTATAAGGGCATAGCTGTACTAAAATGTTTTGAAAACTCTGGAAAAACGTTTTTGTATACCCTTATTAACACAAAACAAAAGAAAACAACTCAAAGTTATTAGTTCTCAGTCTTAAATAAGGAAAGTGAAATAAAGAAAATGAATTTGATATTATCTTGTTATTATATTTGCTTATATATTTGCGTTTTATATTGTTTACTTTTTTTTTGCTTATATATTTACATTTTATATTATATACTTTGATAAACATAGTTTATCAAAGTATATAATAACAACGCAAACAGTATAAAACAGATTTGCTTTTGCAGTTAACTTTTAACCATTAACATGTTATCATGTTACTTTTTTTTATCTTTTCTACAAATACAAATTCTACAAATAATGGGCGCTGCTCTAAAAAATTAGCGTCTCTAGCGTCATCTACTAAAATTCATTCTGGTCATACTCTGCATCAAATTAAGTCTCATCTTTTTATTGTGACTATTCCTAAGTGCTTCAAAAATTCTTATTCATTTATTTTTTTCCTCAAACATTAGTACTTTAGAATATGCTCCCTTCATCTAGTTTTACTGATTCATATAATTTTTAGGTCGCCTGTTAAATGTTATCTGTATAAACACCATCTTTTCTCTTCTAGTAACTTCCAATTCTAAGAGTGGTTGCTTGCATCCTTATTGGAAGTGAAGGAATTTAAAATTAAACTAAAAAACAACAAACTTTTTTATTAAGTTGGTACAACAAAATTTTCAAATATTTGTGGCAACATTGAAAACAAAAGAAATCAACCAATGGGGAAAATTAAAAGGATTATATCTTTAAAAGTGAATTTATTTAAATTTAAAAGAGATTCCTGCATTCCTCTTATTATACCAGGAATTTAAAGACTTTTAATGCCATAACTCAATCCATCATAAATTTAAATTCGTAATCTTTTTATTTTGAACACATGGCGATTCCATGTCAATTGAACCAAGCCATGTCACCCTATATCTCAGTTTTTGCAATTAGATTCCAGATTATATTTTGTTTTTATATAATTAAGATTACTTAGTAGAATAAGAATTCCTTGAAAATTGTGGTTTTAAAAACTTTAAAAATTAAAATACAAAAAAATAAAGTGTCAGTCGTTGTTGGGTTTTTGTTGTTGGATACAAACTACATTGGTAATTAAAGCCCAACACTTACCTGTTCTAGATGGTCAGAAAAGTTTGTAAAAAGGGCCGTGCAGGTACTTAAACGTTGCCATAATATAATTTATCTTTAATAGATAATAAACTTTAACAATTTGCCATCATCATAAAAAAAACTTCAATAAAGATAAATTTCATTTAATAATCCAATGAATTGTATCAGCATAGTATTTACACAAAATAAACTCACCCAATTTCAATGTATCAATGTTAGTTTAAACACTTTTAATACAAAGAAAAATTTTTTGTTATGTTAACATCTTTGCTTGTTCATTTAAAGCTAACAGTAACTAAAGCTAACTATAGTAACATAGAAACTATGGTAACATGGTAACTATAGATTCTAGGTTAAATTGATGATAGCTCCTAGTTCCAGAAATTGTTCTACTATTTATATCTTTTCATGATGATGACACATAGTTAAAATTTTGTCATTTATCATTCCAGATCTTCAAATTAAATCTTCTCTGGCATCTTCTCTATAACAATCAAATCTCTATAATTCTACAATAAATTAGTTTATGACAAGTATCCTTTTTCCAAAATCACACGAATCCATTCTTACTGTAAAACTAACTACTAATTTGCATTTCAGATTAAATTAAAAATGAGAAACCAATAGTAGCTAATATAATTAAAGCAACTTAAACACCATGGTAATATAAAACTAAACAGTGATTGATTTCTTTTATTTCTTTTTGAATGTAAAAGTTCTTTTTTACACATCTCTTTAACAAGGTTGTTTAATTGTAATAATTTGTTAAAAATGGTAATAATGAATTTAATAGGTAATAAATTTCTTCTATGCTAGTGTAATGACAGAATGTTTTTTTTCGCAACTGTTATTAGTTCTTATTTAATAAAACAACTCAATTTTAACATTTTAGAATTAAATATCAGTTAAAATAAAAACTTTTTTCAGTTCAAAAAGTTTAAAACTATACAATGTAAAATTCTGTTAATATCATTATTTTAGATGGATGGCTGTTTTTAATCTATATACAAATCAAAATTCCTATAAACTGATTTTATACTAATTATATACTACTTACTTTGAATATTTAAAAAAAAATTCATTGAATACAGAATGATCAAAACCCAAAATCTATCGCAAGATTCCGCTAAAAGGTGGAGCACATGTCCCAGCCCCACTACCACCATCACCATCACCACTGGTGTTTTTAACAACTTTAACATGCATGTTCATTGGCACAACAGAAATGCCAAAAGTTTAGGAGCTCCAGCTAATCTGGAGCTCAATTGCAATATTTAGCTACAAAAAAGTGGGGACTGTGCCTTGTTATCAATATATATATACGAAAATCCATATACTTGCAGATCAAAATCCTTATATTTTCTGAAAGATGAATTAATATAGAATGTGTATAAAATTTTTTGTAATCATCAAGGCCACATAGGTTTCTTGCGCATTAAATTCAGTATAATTCAAACTGATAAATACAATGAACTTAAGAATAATTTTTTATATTTATTAATCATTTCATTGGATTTGCCACCTCTAAAAATAGCCAAGTACAAAATTTTAGGTAAAAAGATATTTTTTAAGTTATGTGACTTGAAATCATTGCAATACTGAGGAGACAAGAGGGGACTGAATAACATCTGCTAAAAGTAAAATAGTCATATTTCTAGAGGCTAAAAAACTTTTAAGGAATTCTTTAGAAACAAAGTACTCTCAACTATATAAAAATCAGCAAAATCTGAAATGATGATATTTTTTACAAATTTCTTGCTCATTTGAACTACCCTTCAATGACTGACGATTTCTAACAGGCAAGAAACTTTAAATTTTTTACAAAAGTTGCATATATATATATATATATATATATATATATATATATATATATATATATATATATATATATATATATATATATATATATATATATATTTAAACAATTTTAAAATGTATTCTACAAAACAGAGTGCTCAATGTTGTTAAAAGAACAGAGCAATTATAAATTAGTGTATATATATATATATATATATACTTTCATTGATATCGATCTGGATATAATATAATAATATAATATGGTATTATAGTATATACTATGCTATATATATATATTTAATATAAATTCAAAAATAGTCAGAACAGTGAAACAAATAGAAAATCCAGTAAATCTTTTTTCTCAAAATGTTTTTATTAAAAAAATATAATTAACAGAAAAAATTACTAATACAAAATATTTTTTTATATACTAAAACTATTCGCACTAGAGGCCTTTTAAATAATCATCAGTAGTGCTGTTTTTGGTATTATTGCAAGATGTTTGTATTAAAAACAAAAATAATTTAATTTTCAAATTGTTGCTATGAGTAACTATTGATTGTGAAGGATTGAATTGTAATTATAGACAGGAAATATCAATTAAATGTATCATGTTTTTGTTTGTGCAAATGCTTTTCATATGATAACAAAAAACTTTCATTGTTAAGCTCAAGAAAGACGAAAAGTTGGAAAAAAGGTTTAATTACACTTTTGTGGGCATGTTGACAAGTATAAACATGATTTTCAAATGGATCAGCTGATAAGCCATTTCTGCAACTGGAAATATGTCCGTTTATACATAATCTCAAATTATTAGTTTTACCAGTATATGTTTTTTTTTTTTTAATATTTTGGGTGATAAGTTACATTTTTGCTGTTGTATGTGATGCGACTTTTCACTTTCCAAATAGTACTGTTAGACGTTTTAAACTTATCTACTTCTTGAAGATATAGTTTGCAAATTTTGCACCAAATATATTTGTATTTGAATGCCCTCCTAACTTAATACTTTTTTAGATTCCTTTTGTGGAGCTGGTCTTTGTAGTTTTGCATTATGAAATGCTTTTTCTATAACTTCATCAGGGTATTCGCAATCTTTTAACCATGACTTTAGTTCTATTATGCGTAATTTTTTGATTTCAGAATTAGATGTAAAAACAATTATTCTTTTAGCTAAATTATAAGGAATATTCTTTTTAATGTGAAATGGATGATGACTGTTATAGTTTAAATAGTCATGGGTGTTAGTTTCTTTATAGTAAATGTCTCTTTGAGTTTTATTATAATTTTCAAGAATGATTGCAATGTCTAAAAAGTTAATTACACTGTAGGTGTTATCATTTTTTATAAATTCCTTATAAATAGAGTCATTTAATTCAGTAACTCATGCCTTATGGCAATCATTAGCTATTTTATATATATAATTCAAAAACATTAAAAAACATTTTAAAAACATTTTAAAAATCATTTGAAAACCACAGTAGAATGAATTCTGATGTAATGTAAAAAAGACATAACCGCAAGATTTTACAAGTGATACAAGTCAGAATATAAGAACCTGCAAATGCATTACAAACTTGTTTTATATATTTATGTTTGTAAAGACTTAATCAAAATAAAACAGCTGAAAAAGTAAAGTTTACAATGATGTCTAAGTGACAGTTTTCCTTTAGAGCACCAGATAATGGATCAAACTATATTGAATAGCTTCAACTTGAAGTTGAAGCTATTCAATATAGTTTGATCACTTCAATTAAGATGAGCCTGCTAGTTTGACTCCATTAACAACAGACAAGTCATGGCTAGTTTTTATAATGCTTAGGCATGGAAAGGCAGAAACTCAATGGGTCAAGACTCCACTAGAGTTTTTAAAATTCAACAATTTTTATCTAGAATTCAGAGTAACAGTCAAGTGACTTGATGTTGTTAATCACTTCTCTGAGATGACATTTTAAGTTAGCTCAAGAACTAATAAACAGAACATATTCTGAAAAGAAAAAACAAGGGACTTTTTTTTACAAATAACACAGGTCAACAAAAAAAAAAACTTTTTCTGGTGCCGAGCAAACAATTTGTTTCTTGTATAGCATTTCTCATTTTGATTTCAAATATGCAACTCTTTTTTTACCATCACGCCAAGTTGTAAAGATATTTAGGTTCAAATCTTAAGTATTTAGGGTAAAGTCCCTGATATTGTCAAAAAAATTTATTCAAAAAAGTTATTCAAAAGTGTGTCAACCTGGGTCTCAAAAGAAGCATATTTTCATAGCGATTTTAAAAATGTTATTCATTTGTAATAAAAATAAGTATTTTTTGTATTATTGCTGAATAACATTCTGTTGAAATTTTTTTAAGAGTCTTTAGCATTTTTTCTCAATTTTTTTGTCAATAAATTTTAAGGAAAAATATTTATGTTTTCTAAAATCTCTATGAAAATACGCTTCTTTTGAGACCCAGGTTGACATACTTTTGAATAACTTTTTTTTCGACAATATTAGGGACTTTACCCTAAATACTGAAAATTTGAACCTAAATATCTTTACAACTTGATGTGATGGTAAAAAATGAGTTGCATATTTGAAATCAAAAAGAGAAATGCTATACAAAAATCAAATTGTTTGCATGGCACCAGAAACAAAATTTTTTGTTGTTGATCTGTGTAATTAATTAAAAAAAACAGGTGGCAAACAAGTTTAAAACTTTTTTTGAGAACAGAGCCCATTTTATTTTGATTACATAAGTCTTTACAAACATCAATATAAAAAAATTCAATAATATTAATTTTAATATTTTCTACAAACTGTTTTAAAAATGATACAAAATACCCTAAAAATTGCCTCTTTTACCCCCCGAATGGGACCCTTATGATTTTCCAAAATTAAAAAAAAAATTTTTTTAAGCCAAGGCTCTTTTCTTTTTTCAGATATGACCTTTTTTTGAAACACCTTAGAGAATATACATGAATCACTTAAAAACTTTTGAACACGGTAAGTATAAAAATGATACCAAACTTTCTAAGGAGATTTGGATTTAAGGATCTAAGGAGATTTGGATTTTGAAAGAAGGCCATAAAACATACAATAAAGTGGAAAATCTTAAAACACTGTAAACCGTACAACCCAACAACTAAAACCTGCAACCTCTGAAAAAATTTGAAATATATGACTAATATATTTAGGAAAGATGAAATTATATCTCAGTGTTTACATTATTACAAATTTTTCCTTTCTTCTCTTGATACAGAAGACTAAAAGATTATGCAAGGATTTGCAACATCTGGAAATATTTCTGGTCATTAAGTTCTCAGTTTATTAAAAACCATGAATACTATTTTGATAAAACTGCCAATTTATCATATTGCAAAAATTAATGAAAAAATAAAACAATAAATTAACTACTGCAAAAATAATAACAGTAAAAAACTTAAAAAACTTTTTATTAATATTAATTATTTTTTGAAACACCAGGAAATTTAAAGATTCAAAATTAAAAAAAAAAAAAAAAAAAAGTTATATATAAAAAAAAAAAATTACTTAAGGTCCAAAAAATTTACACAGTATTTTAAAAATCAATGAATAAAAAATTATGCTAAAGCTATTGGCACATTGTATGAAACATTAAAATTGATATTTGGGGAAAGTTAAAGGAACTATTTATTTAAAAATTTAAATGTTTTAAATTAGAAACTAACTGATAATAAAAATAATAATAAAAAAAGATATATTTTGAAATATGCTATTAGAGTTATTTGTTTTGCTTTAAAATAAATATAAAAAGTTTCAATTAGTTTTTTTATATTTTTAAAACCCACTGCCTTTAATTTTGTATACAAATGTGCAAAAGAGTTAGGAACATTAAATTTATAAGAAAGCATTGAATAAGATTTAAACAAAATATAAAATTGTTTTATATCTTATTTCACGATTTCTTAATTTAAAATATTTGATCACCGCTTAACTCTTTTCTGTTATGATTTGAGGTTAGTTTTTAATATTGCATTGTACTGTATGCGATTAGCAATTGTTTTTTAATAATTATATCGTACTTTATTTGTAATTACTATTTGTATTATTGTACTTTGATTATACTTCATTTTTTTAGTTTTATATGATGATTTATAAAATCAATTAAAAGATTTTTAATGGTAATTGAAATTATGGTAATAATAAGAATAAGAATAACACCTTTTAAAAACAATTCTTTTAAAAACAGTTAACAATAATAATAGTCAATAATATTAATAGTACTGCCAAAAATAAAAGATGTTAGAAAGAACTTGTAGAGTATCAAATAAACAGTTAAAAATGTTTTTAAACTTTTAAGATTTAATTAACTAAACTAATAGATTGTTATATGACTTGTTGGTCTAATACTCTAAAGATTCCTTACAATTTGTGAGGAAATTACGAAAGTAATAGTCTGAAATATTTGCTTTAAAAACATGTTTTATTTATGATTACTTTGGCAGCCTAAACTTTGAAATAAACAAATAAACTTTCTTGAAACTATGTACTTAAATTACTTACAAAAAGCCAACAATATTTTAAACAAAAACAATATTAATTTCATTACGATAAGTGTCTACTCAAGTTCAAACAGTTTCAGTATGTGTTTTTTCTGTGTATGTATATATATATATATATATATATATATATATATATATATATATATATATATATATATATATATATATATATATATATATATATATATATATATATATATATATATATATATATATATATATATATATATATATATATATATATACACACACACATAAATATATATAATTAAACTTTTATAATTAAAATTCTAAATACTAACCCTGAGCAATAATGGATATTTTAAAATCCTCTGAAATGGAACAACCAATTGTTCTTGCAATGGAAATTTTCTTTCAGCAGTTCTATTACATGCCTAGAAAACATGAAAAACATTGAAAAATATATATTATGATAATTTCAATTCTATAAGCCATCTGACAACCTTCTGTAAATAATAATATAAACACAACATTTTTTTAATTGTAACTGATTAGCCATAATAAAAGTATAAATTTTATAACTTATTTTTAATAAAAGTAAAAAAAATATATATATATTGTATTTAAAAAAATTATTTTCAACTAAAATATTATCGAAACTTTTGTGTAATTTTGTGTTCAAGTTTACCAGCTAAAATAGATCCAATTAAAGTTCAAATAAGTTTATGGACCTTGCCTTAAGAGCATTATTAAAGATTCAGTTCAAATATAACATCAGTATTTCATATATGGACAGATAAAAAATATATAGAGATAGGGAACATGAAATCAGGATCAAGGAAATAAGAAGATAAGACAAACTTAGGATATTTAACTAACTTAGCAATGAATTGAAAATTTGGTTTTTCTAGTAGATCAGTAGAAAAAAGAAAAGAATTTTTTTTTTTTGTTATTCACCTCTTCAAGGCCGATAAAGCCACTACAGATGAGGAGGCTACTTAATAGTGGTTATAACCCTCTCTCAACTCTATAACTCCGAAACACGAACCTTGACGAACAAGGCCGCTGCGAGGAGAAACAAGTTGAGCGCGGTACTACCAGGGACGTGGTGGGGATCGAACTCGGAACCTCTCGCTTATGAAGCGAGCGCTTTACCACTACACCACTACCGCATACTGAACTGAAATAAAAGGAGACTCAAAGTAAAAGACATTCATTAACAATGTTGATAGTAGAATCAGAATATCAAATTATGATTCAAATAACAAATACCATTTATACTTATTAATAATTACATAGAGAAGATATAATAGTAAAAAAATTATTTGAAAAAGTATGTTTTGCAGCAGGTAAAAAAAAAAGCAAGATTTAATTAAGCACTTAAATATTTTAATTAAAAAGTTTTAATATGTATTAAAAAAATTAGTTTGAATTCTTGAAAAAATTGGGAACTTAAAAAGTTAAATTTTTCATTGTGAAATATTTTGTTCAGGAGAACAAAGTTCTTTACAATTTAATCTCCAGTTCTATTGAGAGAGGTAATAAAATCGGACAATAAATAAATGTTAGATTTTCTTTTGCTAATGAGACTATTAATGATTTTTTTTTAAAAATCAACTTCTAGGATAAAATACGAGATTTATTAATCTGGGAATTTAAATAAGAAAAAATAAATCCCAGTCGGTCTTGTACTTCTTAAAGCTACCAAGATAATAAAGTACCAATATAACTTGCGCTTTCTAAAAAGCCCAAGTTATATTGGTATATATATTTATAAAAGAGTTGTATTGATTCAAATGTAAAATTTATTAATTCTTATATTTATATTTATAAAAGCCCAAAAAAAATATTTTATTATCTTGGTATTATAAAGCTGACTATCTGGCTAGAAGACTTGGTGAAACAGGAGATTAAGAAAAATCAAAAATTCTAAGCTTTATTGGCAACAAGGTCAGTGCTAATAGAGTATTAGCATAGTAATAGGTATTAGAGCCAACATTTTGAGTATCAAAACTAAAGTCACCAAAAAAAAGATAACATATTGACAGATAAAAATAAAGGACTAATTAAATTTGACTAAAGTTAAAATATATTCCTATAGTAAAATATATTCCTATAGTAAAATATATTCCTATAGTAAAGATCTTAAACTTACTGTTTGTGATTAAAAAAATAGCACTTAACGATTCCAGGATATCTTGCAAGACAAAATTAAGTACAGATTATGTTAAAACAAATTATTACCACTTTTGTTATAAGTTGTGAGTTTTTGAGTTGTAACAGAGAGCAAAGAAAAGTGTTTAAAGAGCAAGACAAAAAATTTAAGAAAAAAAAAAAAAAAAAATTCAAAAACTGTAATTTGGAATTCTAAAGAGAAAATTCCAATTTTCGAGGAGAAAAAAAAAAGTTTAAACACAAAGGAGTTACAATAATACAAAGTATTCCAGAAATTTATTGTAAAATTAAACTCTTTTCTAATGTAATAACTATATTACAAAACATATAAAGAATAAAAAATTATTTCTATTTCATCTTATTTCTAGAAACATTTTTTTTACAAAAATTGAAAATTAATTTACTTACCTCCACTTTCTCTCTAAAAACAGAAGATTTGCACAACTCTATAATCTAAAAAAATAATTGATATAAAAGTTTAAGTTTTTTAGAAATTTAGTTTTAATAAGAAAATTTAAGATTTATAACACATGTTATGTGCTGATCTGTAAAGCAGATTTTAATTTTTCCACTACATTTTTAATCAATCAAAAAATAGTTTTATTGAAAGTACTTCAATTACAAACCAAATTTTTAAGAGGTTTTCAAGTTTAAAGTGTTTTATTGTTAATAAATTTATAAATAAGTAATTTTTTTCACAAATAAAACAAAAGAATATATAATTTATAAATTTATAAATATCTTGATTAGCTTAATAACATAACTAAATAATAATAAAAATTAAATATACCTGCTGCTGAGCAATTGGTAAATCAGTACAGTAGTTGGCATATATCAAAAATCTTTCTTTCTAAATAGAAAACATAACTGTATATATATATATATATATATATATATATATATATATATATATATATATATATATATATATATATATATATATATATATATATATATATATATATATATATATATATATATATATATATATATATATATATATATATATATATAGATGTATATTAGGGTGTCCCAAAAAACAACATTTTTGAAAAATATATGCAGAGTCCCCCTTAGTGTGTTCTCATACAAAAACACTAGATTTAAAATTTTTTTGAATGAAAAATATATTAAGGGGTCCCACAAGACCCTTGAATATTTAATGGGTCCCTAATATTTTCAAAAAAAAAGTTTTTCAAAAGTATGTCAACCTGGTATTCAAATGAAGCAAAATTATATAAAAATTTCAAAAATAATATTTAATTTGGAAAAATTTTAACTTATTAAAATTGTCATAAAAATACATAAAAAATGCATTTTTTGTTTTTTGTTAAAAAACGTAATTTTTCATGTAATAAAACCAAAAATAACAATTCTTTATTTGAAATCTATATTATTTTTGAAATTTTTATATAATTTCACTCCATTTGAGTACCAGGTTGGCATATTTTTGAAAATTTTTTTGTTGAAAATATTAGGGACCCATTAAATATTTGAAGGTCTTGAGGGACCCCTTAAAATATTTTTTATTCAGAAAAATTTAAAATCTAGTGTTTTTGTATTAGATAGAACACATTAAGGGGGTCTCTGCATATATTTTTCAAAAATGTTGTTTTTTGGGACACCCTAATGTTTATATATATATATATATATGTATATATATATATATATATATATATATATATATATATATATATATATATATATATATATATATATATATATACATATATATATATATATATATAAAATGAACTCTTCCTGATACATATATATATATATATATATATATATATATATATATATATATATATATATATATATATATATATATATATATATATATATATATATATATATATATATATATATATATATATATATATATATATATATATGTAAAATGAACTCTTCCTGATACATTTTTATTATTATTATAGTATTTATTTTATTTTTATTATAGTATTTATTTTTTAGCATGAAAAAGGCAATAAAAAAAATTTAAAAAAAATATATCTTTATTTTATCTTATCAATCTTTTTTAATCAATTTTTATATTACTATTTTTATATTTATTTAATGATTTATTCATTAAATAAATAAATACATAACAATATAAAAATGTTAAAACAATCATTTAAAAAAAAAAACAATAATATAAAAATACTGTTATTTAATATATAAATATTGCTATACAATATCATCAAATTATTTTAACTATAATTATGTATAAAAGTATGTCATATTCTTCAAGCCATTCAAAAAGATTATAAAAATAGCCAGCTTAGGTATTTCTTGAATTTTTGAGGTAATTTCAGAAGTTGCTATAGATAAATATAACAGAAAGAACTCTAAACTTATTAAAAATGATATCTTCATACAACCTGAACTTAAAGCATGGTTTAATTTTAATAGGAGTGTCAAATACACGGTTGCCTTTTTATTGATGTACATTCCAAAACTTATTTCAAGAGATTATTAAAATACAGAGAGCAAAAGAAAAAAAGATTTTAAATGCTTTGAGAATGATTGTGATGTGTGTCACACATCACAATCTTTCTCAGAGCGTCACACATTATAATCAGAGTATTACACACATTCACACAATCTTTCTCAGAGTAGAAAAGTCAGATAATGGTAAATCCTTCTCAGTGAAATGCTGCATGACACAAGCGCCGGTGTCTAGTAGTACCAATGATGATTTATCTCCACTTCGTAACAAAAAGAAATGTATATGAAAACAATCAAACCAATCTTTACAAAAAATATGCGTACATGTGACAAAGAAAAGTTAAACTTAAAATGATTTACCCATAAAATAAACATAAAATTTTACCAATACATGTTGTAGTAAGCAAACTATTTACCAGAGGCAGTGTACACAGTGAATAGCTATTTTTGAAAGTATGTGTAATTTATGAGAAACTCTCAATTATTTGTTATCATAATTACCACCCATAGATTTTAAATATCAAATATGCCAATAATTACTTTGTTAAAATAAAAAGTAAAAAAAAAATAGGTATATGTAATCCTATTTTATGCTCTTTTTTTTTTTTGATTGCAATCTGGTATTGGGTGTTGGGCCAAATAGTTTGCAATATTCTGTCAAATATCCTTTAGTAAAAAAAAGATTTTTTATCATTATTCTTCTTCTTTTTCAGAATAAAGAATAAAGTAAGTAAAATAAAAATTAAATAAAAATAAAAAGTATACATATATGTAAATCTATATGTTTATACATACATACATACATACATGCATGCATGCATGCATGCATTCATACATACATACATATGTATGTATGTATGTATGCATGCATACATACATACAAACATACATACACACATACATACATACATACATACATACATACATACATACATACATACATACATACATACATACATACATACATACATACATACATACATACATACATACATACATACACACATTGACTGAGAGTTTGGGTTTTGCTTATAATTAAAAGAAAGAAAAAAAGGTTTTTTAATCTTGAAACTTGCCCATAAAGTTTTGTTTTTGGACATTTAAAAGCAAGACTAGAATATTTTTTTTCTTTCTTTTAAATAAAAGTAATCAAAACCCAAAAGTCATTGTACACTCCACTGCGCATACCACTATATTAGTCCATGTAAAAACATTCATCCTGCAATATCATTTGATGTATGTACACATTAAAATAATAACCTAAGAGTTAATTATGTAGATACAACAATTTTATTTATTTTTAGATATAATTTTGTTTTAATATATATAAATTAAGAGAGTATATTATGTATTACTTATGTATAAAATGTAATTAGGCATAATTACATCAAAAAAAATAACCACTCACATATGATGTAAAGACTTGGTAATTGATTTTTACCATTCCAGACTTTCTTATTGTTAAATCACGATTGAAGTTAAGATGCACAGCAAATAATTGCTAAACAAAACAAAAACTATAATTAAAAGTAAAAAAAAAAATTTTTTTTGACAATAATCCAGATTTTACCTTAAGTATTAGAGACCTAAACCCAAATATCTTTAGAACTTGACACAACAGGAAAAAAAGGTTTGCATACATGAATCAAAATGACAAATACGATGAGAAAAACATATCACTTGCTCGGTGTCAGAAAAAAAACTCTTTTTTGTTGGCCTGTGGGTATTAGACAGTTATTAATCCAGTTCCATGTGCTGCAGAAATTATTGTTTCTGATGTGATAAAAATAAAGTTTGCAGTATTTGAAGATGGTAGATCAACACCCCTTTAGCAAAAAGAGATAATGACTTAACTAGATGTTTAACTTTTTTTTAGTGGATGCTGGCTTTAAAAGCTAGAAATTCCCAGTTTGATCTTTACCACATCTCTAGTTATACCAGGCTAAACTAGTGCGTAGTGCTCACGTTCATCAAGACTCATTATTTAAAGTTATAGGGTTGGAAGAGAATTGTAAAACAATTTTTCAATTAAAATAAAAAATTAATGAAAAGTATTAATTCAAAAACATCAAAAGCACATTCAGTAATTAGAAATTGGCAGATTTAATTTCAATTTATTTAAGACTTAAACAGAATAAAAAAACAGCCACTTTTTTATAAACTCTGCAAAAACATTTAATTGCAAAATAAAATCTTAAATTTTTACAATTCAACAACTATAGAGTTTTGATGTATCAAATGATGATAAACAAATTGGAAAAACTCAGCGCTAAGTTGTCATTTTTTTATGTTTGATGTATCAAACGATGATAAACAAATCAGAAAAACTCAGCGCTAAGTTGTCATTTTTTGCAATCATGTTGTTGGAATAGTTGAACAAACTGTTGACCAACATGACTTTTCAACAAATAAATATATGATTAAAGTAATGGAAGTCATAAAGTTTTTAGGATCTGTATAAATAGATAAAATCAGCACACAAAAAATAAAAAAAATAAAAAGTAGGCAATCGATTTGACCGGCTAATACATAGAATTAACAGACAACTTTTTTTTCTTGGCTAGTCAATTAAAAAAATTTATTTAAGTGTTTTAACTTTTGTTTCATAAACTTTGTAAATAAGAAAATACTTTATGCTTTAAAACTACTTTTGACATAATTTCAAACTAAATCATCGTAATAAAGTTTTAAGGTAAATAACTGATGCAATTATAACATTTTTAAATACATTAATCTGAAATTTGATTTCATTTTAATTTACACTAGCTTTTATTTATTAATATTGCTCAATATGGTGCCGTCTTTTCCCACAGTCATTATGGGCAAATAAGTTCTCTTAAAAAAAATCCCCCCTCCTTAAGTCAGCACTGCTGAGATCAATTTATTAGAAATGTCAGGGGGTCAGCTGAAAACGCCTCTGACTCCATTGACTAGTTTTTAACTGTAAGAGACCTGATTTTGTAAAAATTATAAATTTGTAATTTTTTTTTAGCTTTTGGTTGGATAAATGACAAAAAAAAAAATTCAAATATTTTTTAATAGGTCAACCTTGACCAGCAATTTTTTTGTTAGGTCAAAACACTAATTTTGATCATCTCAGGCAGTCATTGACCCTTGACCATCCATTATTTTGTGCGCTAGATAAAAATACCTCTAGAACA
>NC_088921.1:19107500-19120000 GCF_038396675.1 Hydra vulgaris | reverse complement strand
GAACAAAAAAGAAGCGGTAGAAGGCAGATAGTTATGTACACAGTTAGTAGAAGGTAGTTAATTAGTTAGGAAGACAGCAGGTGCAACATAATTTACAATGGTAATTTGAAACTTTTCTAGATAAGGGAGGGCCTCATCAGGAGAACCAGCTTCATTAAAAGAACTAAACCAAATATGAAACTATTCCATTTTAACAATATTGTGATAACTATTAGTAGTGAATTGTTCGCGTTAAAAAGACATCAGCCCAACGTTAATCACAAAGAAATTCATGAAAATAATCTCAGTCGGCCTTAAATTAGAAGTGCAATTATCTGAAACACCTAAAAAGAAGAAACTGAGAACAGGCTAAGTTCAAAGACAAGACACAAATCAAGAAGTGAAGGTAAGGGTTTTAGGGTTGCCTGGAAATTGAGTTACAAAGCTAAAAAAGCTTTCTGAAAAAGGTTAAATAAAAATTGATTTAAAAAATTTTAATTAAAAAAAAAGGAACCCTGGTTTTTAAAAAATTGTTTTGCATGAACACAATACTTAAGCATAAATTTCATTGATTGATTCTGAAATTAATGCACCTATTTTAAATCATTAGCAGCAGTTTGCTTATTTTGAAAGTTTTAAAACAGTATTGTTTATATTTAACTTCAATTTCAATTTTATTTTGGTAACATATTTTAATAACAGGATGGCCAGTAAGTACTTTTATGTATGGAATATCACTTGGCTCAGTGTGCAGTTTATGTTTTGTATTTATATTAATTAATTGCCACAAAAAAAAATTTTAAAATTCTTTAAACTTAATAAAAATTATTTTGTATTGCATGTTACGCATTTGCTATCTATCTATCGTGTATTAAATAACATTAGTGGTTGTAACATGCTTTTAATTTGATAAATAAGTTATTATTAGCTTACATCATGCTATACTTTGGACTGGTAACTAATTAATAATTAGTCTAATAACTCAATAATACATTATGAGTTGTTTATATAATGTTTCTGTGGAATTATAACAGTATTATTTGTTTATAAAATGTTTAAATTTCCAGAATATATTTACTTTGATAAACTAAATGAAAGATTCTCACTTTATTTTTTAATTAAATAATAAACTCATATTGTGATATGAACAAGAGCTCAAAAAAGCTTTAAAGATCTACAAAGGCTTTAGTAGAAAGAATATTTAGTAGAAAAGATTTAGTAAAAAACTCTACAATTTATACATGAGGGATTTGCCAACTTACAAACAGCTCATTCAATATGGTTACAAGTTTGAGAAAGATTTATTTTAAGGGCAGAAATTAACTTTTGATTTGAAAATTGACGTGAAAAAAGCCAGTTTTTTAACCTTTGATAAAAGATAACTCATTGAAAAATAAAATTTCCAGAACAATTCAAGCAGTGTCCATATACCCAGTATAAGTAGGTTAGAAAAGAACTGGAAATGTTGTTTGATCTGCCTGCTTGTCAGTGTGTTATTCCAATTAATAATAATTGTAAAGATAGATGAATATACTTTTAAAACCATTTTTTTAAATGTTAAGCAATAAGAATTTGATATGTGTAGTTAGAAATTCAGTACCCTATCCAAACCTCCCTGACTGCCCCTCCACCACCACCTATTAAGGTTTGCAAAAGCCTTTGCAACAAATATTTTCTTAAATGATTTTGATTTGATAGTAAAACAATAAACATTTAGGGAAGCTTGATGTCGAGAAAAGTGAGTGCACAATGAAACAGTTTGTCTCTGTGAGAAAAGTAAAAAAGTAACAGATGCGATTTTTTTTACCAGTATTATTATACATACAAATACACTTCACAAAAATGGTAGATTAAGTAAAAAAAAAAGAGCATCCATTGCTTATCTCTAATCATGTGTTTTTTTTGCGTTTTTTTGGTGTTATTTTTCTTTTTTTAACAATTTTTCAGTTTTTATTTGGCATAAATTTTGGAATAGTTTTCTTTATTCTACTATATTTTTAGCATATGACCATTAAAAGTATAATTAGATGTATAAACACCAACTTAAAATAAATTTTTTAATAACAAATTAAATTAGCTTTAAGTAAGTTATGATATATAACTTACTATTCGTATGTATGGAAATGTTACTTTGTCATGTTGTACTAACAATTGTGATGGTAACTCCCATTATATATAGAAACTATTCTTACCCAATAAGAAAGTTACCATTTTAATTTTGATAATATAAATATATTAGTATATAATACCATACAATTTAATTTAAATTTAATATCAGAATCTATCGAGATTGTTTACTTATTTGAGTATTTGTATATTGTGTAGTAATTTAGTATTACATTGTTTCTTTGTTATATTTGTCAAAAAAAAAATTTTGCTAGTAGGCCCTTATAAAAAAAAATTCCTATACTGAACTTAATTTCAAAAAAAATTTAAAAATTTTGAATTATTAATATTTACGGAGTTTTCCAGACCACCTTTATCTGATGATTTGTGATTTATTTAATTATAATTAATTTTTTTATCTAGATTTTTTTTTAATTACATTTTTTTTTTTTTTTAAATATCTTTGCTTCCAACAAGGCTGCAAGCAACCACTAATTAAAGTTGTAAGTTACTGGAAGAGAAAAGATGAAGATTGTAGAGCAAGATAACCATTGACAGACGACTTAAAGGATTGCAAACTATTTGAATAAGGAAAGCAAGATGAAGGAAGCGAATTCCAAAGAGCTGATGTTCAATGAAAAAAACTAAACAAATAAGCGTTTTTTGAGCACTTGGGAACAGTCACAGAAAAAGAATGATACTTAATTGAATGACAAGTAACACGAGAATGAATTTTAGTAGATGGTACAAGAGACGCTAGCTCTTTAGAGCAGTGCCCATTATAGCATTTGTATAAAAGAGAAAGAGAAGCAACATATTGATGATGTGATAATGGTTGGAGGTTGGCTGCAAGAGCAGGTCCAACTATGTTTACAATGCGTTTTTGCACCTTGTCTAAAAGAGAAAGGGTATCATTAGAAGATCCGCCCCAGATATGGCAACATTATTCCATACAAGGCCGGATTTGAGATTTATAGAGATAGAGAACAGAATCTGAAGTAAGAAAGTGTTGAGCTCAATAAAGAGGTGCAACCTTTGCAGATGCTAATTTTGCAACTGATTTAATATATGGTTTCCAAGATTCAAAAATTAATATATGGTTTCCATGATTTTTTTTATCTGTACAATCTCATATAGTACTATATCAGAACACTTGCAGAACTTTTTATCATGCTTTGCTTTTCAAGTTCAATTTTTAGACATCTTATGGCGAAAGGAATATTTAACTTTTTCAATTTTGCTAATTTGGCTCAGAGGTTAAAGTAAATGGGCGACTAAGGTTTTTTTTCTGTCCCCTGTATGAAGAGCTTAACCATATATTGATTACCAACAAGAAGAACAAAAAAAAAATTACTCAATAATTTGAAGATATCCTTTCTCTTTATATATATACGTATGTATATATAGATAATATGGTGCTTTAAAACCCATTTAGATAAAAAATCACAACTCAGTGTTTTTAATATGGTGATGTTATTTTTTGTGTTAATCTATTTTTAGATTCTATTGCAGAAAAACTGCAATTTTTATATCAAAAATAAAAAGATGAATTTCTATAACTTTTTTGATATATTTATTTTAAAATATTTTTTTTTAAATAGATTTATATAAAATTTCACTTCATTTGAGTACTAAGTTGAACTTTTGAGTATAAACATTTTTTAAACAATATTAGAGACCTGTTGAATAGAAAATGAACTTAAGCATGAACTAAATATTGGACAATTAAACTTAAATTAGACTTAAATTATTCACAAAAGATTACCACAGCACATAAAAATAACTGAGTTCTTATCTAAAGAAAGAGACTTTTATCTAAAGAATGGGGGGGGGGGGGGGGAAGAGTTATATTTATTTATATATATATATATATATACTAATATATATATATACTAATATATATATATATATATATATATATATATATATATATATATATATATATATATATATACACACACATATATATATATATATATGTATACTAATATATATATATATATATATATATATATATATATATATATATATATATATATATATATATATAAATATATATATATATATATATATATACTAATATATAAACATAAATATATATATATACTAATATATGTATATATATATATATATACATATATATATATATATATATATATATATATATATATATATATATATATATTTATATGTATATATTAATTAAAATATATTTCATGTAAACAAAATATATAATCGATTGCTTAATTAGCATCCCTTTATCATTATCGTCATTTTCTTACCTCTAATTCCATTCTCTACCTGTACAAATCTCTCATTTGTCTCTGTATGGATTACTGTTCTCATATTTGGGCTGTTCTTCTAATGATGCTCTTTTTCTTCTAGACAAGGTCCAATAATGTAAACATAGTTATATCCGCTCTATCTGCTAAGCTTGAGCCTCTTTCCCATTGTCGCAAAGTTGCATCTCTTTATCTTTTCTACAAATTTACTGTATCTATCCCTGCATGCTCTAAAAACTTTTATTTGTCTAGTTCTTTCACTGGCATTTTAACCCTTTGGAACACTCTTTCATCCTCATATTTTCTTGATTCGTTCAACCTACTACTCTTTAAGTCTTCTGTCAACTGTTTCCTAGCTCTAAAACTCATTTCTTTTTTTCCTAGTAACTCTCAACTTAATAGTGGTTTATTGCAGTCTTGTTGGGAGTGAATCAGAATAAATGAATATATATATATATGTGTATGTATATGTATATATATATATATATATATATATATATATATATATATATATATATATATATATATATATATATATATATATATATATATATCAATTGTTAAATCTAATTAAATATAATAAATGTAAATAAACAATGTTTATAGTGTCAATATATAACACTAAAACCAATAAAGATAAAAAGAGGAAGATAAAATTACCTAAGCAGTTTTTATACAGAACTGCTTCAACCGTGTTAACCTTTAAGCATACCAAAATAAAAATAATTTCAGTTAAAATATGAACTTAGATATTGTTATTAAAATTAAATTTAGTAGCATAAATAATGAATTTTTGAATATTTCCCAAAAAAAACAAAAAAACGGACCCATGCGTTTTTTTCCAAAAAAACGACAAAAAAACAACAAAAAAACAAGAACCAAAAAAACGCGTTACATTTCTAGTCACTTTAAATTAAAACACTTTCAATTTTATAATACCCAACTTGTTTTAGGTCCCTGTTATGGCAAGAGAATATTTAAAGGACAAATGATCCAAATCAGGACCAAAATGAAGTTAGAATTTAAGCAGTGTAGACTAAGCAGTGGCAACAAGGATTGTAAAATTTTTTATTGGAGTGAAAAAAGAGGCTACCGTAAGGCAAATTAGACAGAGAAATCTTCAAACAACATCAACAGTTGATTCACATGAAATTTTTAGCGTTGAATTCTTAACTTTAGATACAGCTGAAAATGATGAGTTTGAAAACCAAATAGTTAATAAAAAATAGTACTAGACTTAACTAATATAGCTAAGGCTGCAATATGATATGAAGTTTGTGATGCTACTACAACTGCATTACTTAATGCGGTAGTAAGGTAGTGGTAGAACACTCGCCTCATAAGCAAAAAGTTCCAAGTTCAACCCCCACCACATCCCTGGCAGTACCGCGCTTAACTTGTTCCTCTGCACAGCGGCCTTGCTCTTCAAGATTCATGTTTTGGAGTTATATAGTTGAGAGAGAGTTGTAACCACATCTAAAGTAGACTCTTCAACTGTAGTGAACTTCATGGCTTTGGGGAGGTGAATTAAAATTAAAAAAAAAAATTGACTGTGTAATAACTAAATATAGGGTAATTTGTGAAAAAACAAGAGTGGCTAATTCAATTGATACTATACACCGTCAAGAAGTTTTAGAATTAAAATAATTGGTGTAGATGGAAAAAAAGACAAAAATTTATTATTTTATGAAATGAACAAATGAATTTTTGAAAATACAAGACAATGAAATACAAGAGTAATGGGGTGCCAAATTGTGTCAAACCTGCCTTGTGTCAAACCTGCCTAAATGTAAACATTGTCTCACTTTTACTTTTGAAAATAATCCTTTTTCTGGTCATAACATGTTCTTTTCAGCAGTTGTTCTATAAGTGTTATACAAGCAATAGTTCCAGGCAATATGTTCTGGTGCTGGTGTGGATGATGGCTTGTTTGTAAAATTAGAATTGGTTGTTTGCTTCACCAGTCTGAGCTACCAATTCTCCGTGTTATATCGGAAATAAATGGAAAAAACAATGAACCTAAAAAGTATTCTTCTAAAAAGGTGATGCTGCGAAAGAAAATTTCCTTTATGCTATGCTACTAGATGATGAAGTTGTAATTGAATCAAATCCTGCAAATTAGGTATCCAGGAAAATTGATTCAAATTTCAAGCTTAAAATTAAAGCTAAGGCAGTTAAGCCCTTGCTTTTCAAAGCTAATATTTTGGACTGACTTAATTGAGGTTTCTTCGAATAAGGTTGAGCTTAGGAGTTTTTGTTTCTTCAAATGAGATACTACAAGCTATTTAAACTGGTAGTAAACTCTCTCTTACTGCCAAACAATTCCCAATTGTAGAAAGAGCTGTTAAACTCATATCTGCAACCCTTGGAATTAGGAAAAATTAGGTCGGCAATAATTTGCCGACCTCAGTCTTTTTGAGGCATCAGGTTGGCAAAAATTATTTGATACAAAGGTCTAACCATAAAACATATAAACAAGGTCGGCAATATTTTGCCAATCTCAAATACTTTCAGGTCGGCAGTTAGGTCGGCATTGCCGAATGCCGACCCTAATTCCAAGGGTTATATCTGAAGCTTCTAATTTTTTTTTGAACAGGTAAAAACACTTTTTTTGGGCTAAAAACCAAAACAGAACCAAAAACAAGAGAAATGCAAAAAGTTAGATACATATATTGTATATTTTCATCACACTAATATTACAAACTTGTATGTTACAAATATTTATTGAAATCAAAAACTATTTTTTTTAAGACTTTGACAACTGAAAAAGACTATAAAAAAGTTAATTTAAGGAATGTTAGATAAAATATAAAATTGGATTTTGAATACTTCATCATTTAAATCATCTTCAAACATCTTAAAAACTCAATTTAGAAAAAATACTATGAGAGTTAACTCAGGGGTCATTTGTTATTTATGTAGAAAGCTAGTAGAGAATTAATCCCCTCAGTTAGCCCAGTGAGTCATTAGTCTTAAAAATATTATATAATCAAGAAAGTTTAAAATGAAGTTCAAAAAAAAAATTTATTATTTCTGCAAAAAGTATTCTTAACTATAATTATTTATTTAACAATTATTTAAATTATTTATTTAATAATAATAATTTTTTAATGTCTTATTATTTTACTAAAAATTAATCAAAACAACAAAAACAAACTTATTACATCAAAAAAATAAAATTAATCTTACATCAACCATGACTTTTAATGCTTTTAAATAACCTTCTTCTGTTTCAATTATTTCATTAACAATATGAGCTCGCTTATCCATAGGTTTATCATCAACAACAACATTAATACTGGATTTCTTAAAAAATTGAATTGAATTGAACAAAAAAATAATGCAATGTTATTGTTTGCAAAAAAATAATGCAATGTTATTGTTTTCAATTTTTTTTTATTAAATGCAATTTAATAAAAAAAATTGAAATAATTATAGTTTTTAGAAAGTAATTGTTTTTTTAAAAAAAGTTGCTGTTAAAAAAAGGTGTTTTTTAAAAAATAATTTTGTAAATAATTCTTATCTTACTATTGGATGATTAAATAAAAAAAAAAAATTATTTTCTCCTCCACTATTCCTTGTTAACTTCAAAAGTATAAATACTCTATTATAAAATATTAGAAACATTTTAAAATAATTTAACAAAAAAATTTAAAAATTAAAAAAAAAAGATCAGTTCAACAGAAAACAAATATTTTTTTAACAAATTTATATAAAAACTAAAACCGTACTCGATGTATAATACTGTCATAAATCTTTTCATCCACTTTTTCAACATGATCATAAATACTTTCTTCTTCACCAAAAGTATAGTAATCTGATGCTTTTTTATCTCTTTAATAATATGCAATAATATTATATATGTATATATATATATATATATACATATATATATATATATATATATATATATATATATATATATATATATATATATATATATATATATATATATATATATATATATATGTATATATATATATATGTATATATATATATATATATATATATATATATATATATATATATATATATATATATATATATATATATATATATATATATATATATATATATATATATATATATATATATATATATATATAGAATTCTTATATGTTGTCAGAAAGTTTTTTCCATATTTTGTTGACAAAAAGTAAAAATTAAAATGCAAGACCGGAATTTTTTTTTATTGATTGATAGACTGCCTGCCCCAACCAAATCCTCAGTCGATGTAGCAGCACTCCCTTGTGAGTCAGGCTAAAAGATAGTAGATGTAGCAGCACTCTGTTGCGAGTAAGGCTATTTGTCAATCGATATAGCAGCACTCCCTTGCGAGTCAGGCTATTTGTCAGTCAATGTAGCAGCACTCCCTTGCGAGTCAGGCTCTAAGATAGTCAATGTAGCAACACTCCGCGCATGATTTACAGTAAAAAAAATTAAAATAAAAACATTTTATTAAAAAAATTAAAAATAAAAATATCTTATTAAAATAAATAAAAATAAAAACATTGTTTAAATTGTTAAAAACATTCTGGTCAATTAAATTTGCGTTTTTGTGGTTTTTTTAAAAAACAATTAATTTGTAATTAAATTAATGGTTTTAACTTTCTGACAACACGCAAATGTTGGACGAAATTCAAAAGTAATTAAGAGTGACGTATGTGTTGGCGTAAGAATCAATTTTTTCCTTCCGCTCTTCCCAAATGCAACAAACTATAAAACTATATATATATATATATATATATATATATATATATATATATTTATATAAAGCGGCGCAGAGTGGGGGAGGAGGGGGGGTGCTTTATATTTATTTAATTTTATTTTATATATAATGTCCCATGATTTTTAAAAATTTGTTTAAATCACTTCTGCCCATTTAATTTTTTTTTCTAATAATAAAATAATTTATTGCAAAGTTTCAGAGGAATTAAACAAACTTTTGGGGGTCCACTAGTTTTAAAATTTTACCATTTTAACATGCTTTACACCAACTGCAATATCATTATAGCCATGGCTTTATTAGCTTCATAACACAAGCAGTATGACAATATATTCTAGAAAGTGAATCAAACAGAAGTTTATTCACTCTTACACAGATATTGGTCATTTTAAAGTTAAATTCCAGTAATTTCTTTCATTTATAGAGATTGGGCTGTGTGTGGCAATCTTGCTTAACCACTAGCAAAATGATCTGATAATGTTCTTTTCCCTTTGAAGAAGCCAGAAAGTCTACACTTAAACTCCCCTCTCAGCACAGTTATTGACAATGTTAATGGAATTCAGGTTGACTAATGATGCATTTAATGAGGCTAAGTTTGACCAATTGCAAACATCATCATGCATCAAGAACTCTGGGAAGTGAAAGACAGACCACCAGTCTGGTACAACTAGACTTGTTAATCTTGTTGACATTGTTATGTCATTAGTGGGAAATCTCAGCTATCCAAATCCTGATCCAAATCTGTGCTGTGGCGTAATCAAAACATTATCATCTACCATCATCTGTCTGCAAGAAGTTTATCTGCAAGAGCTCAACCTTACTACTCCACAGAGCAATAGATACCATCTCTGTTGTTAAGTACCATAGATGAAGTTTAAAGGCACGATAGCACTGTGATATCTCTAGATTAACAGTTGCATATGACAGCATTGTCTGGTAAAACATCAGGTCGTGGCATGATGTTTTTTGCAGATGTGCAAGACATCCACCATGTACTATAGATAAGTGTCACAAAATTAACAATGTTCCGGAGTTTCAAAGTCTGCTGGTTTGTTGTTATTAACTCTTGTGGAAGTTCCTCAAACTACTGTTCAAAGAGACAAATTTTGATGGCATAGAATAATTTTAACATCCATCTGGCTTTGTAAAGTGCTACTGTAAATGTAAGAGCTACTGTAAACAAGAGAGTTCAAGACTGTCAACAAAATCTATTGCTATTTTATTGAAATCAATTCTGTTAAAGCAAGATAACTGTTCCACAACTTTTAAAGTTGCAGATATTGATGAATGTAGTGTTACTGATCTGTGTGATTTAAAATCACACGGATCAGTAACACTAAGATTTTAAAGTTTCAATATTTAGATTATCAAACATGTGATAATATAACTTCACCAACATGATAACGGCAAGCAGACCATAGAAGAGCTTTATCTATTCACTGCTGGATTGTAACACATGGTACTGTCACATGCCCAGTGTTTGATGCTGTAGTATTGAATATCATGTTACCCATTAAATAACAACATTTCCATGAAGAAAGAATTTCAAATTTCTGCTACAATATCACCTGTGTTTCGATCTGTGCCATGTTGATATGCTTTGGTTTTGTAGAATATCATATAGAATGAATGTTGTGTACCAGTCTGGACTCAATGATGATGACTTCTGGGAGTTTTTCCACACTAAGCAGAAACAATTGATTTGGGTATTGAAAGAATATTACCGCCATCACTGTCACTATTTGCTAACATTGCAACTACAGTGTTGAGTTCATTTGACACATTACTTCTTTCACATATGTCCTGCAACCTCATTCTTTTTTTGCGACATTCAACTTTTAAGGACAACAATTTTTTTTTTTAATATATTTTTATCCATTTATTTAACCATAAAAATTGAAATAAATTGCAATTTATTCATAATTTTACAAAGTTAGGTTTGGCGTGACTCGTATAGTTGAAAACTAGTCATTGGAGTGACACCTTAATAAAATAAACAAATAAAGCAAAAAACAAACAAACAATAAAAAGTAATAATATAGTGACCAAAAAATAATTATGATAAAAAGAAGAACAATAACTATTAACAAAAGCCAGACTAATAACAAAAAAGGAAAAAGTGAATGAGCTGACATAAGAGATAATGAAAAAATGAGATAACACAACATTTAATGATCAGATTCTGATCATTAAACGTTGTGTTATTTCATTCATTCATTCTGAGAAGAGTGATAGAAAATAAAGTGCAGATGTCTTAGACAGGATCTCTTCCATTTGATGAACTTTTGTAATACACCCAGCAGTCAAACTTTTTGATTTGCATTTGATTGGAATGGCTTTTAGTTTTGCATTATCATCAAATAGTTTTAGAAGCTTTTAGCATGATTTATTTTCACTAATCATTTGAATATTAATTTTTCCATAAAAGATGACAATCTGTGCTATAACCACTTTAGCACTTTAAAATCTGATGCAGTTTTCTTGCACTCTAATTTTGATGTCACATTAAACAAAAATTTCAGAAGTACAAGCTGGCAACTAATGTTAACAATCAAAGAAATCAGCTTATCAGTTTAGAATGAAATATATTTCGGGCTTAAGAATTTTTAGCATGCAAAAATCCCATTGCGTCAAGCTGTGCATTGTACCATTTTTCAGATTTGGTGGACCTCTAAATGAGTTCCAAATTACATGAAACTTCCTCTAGACAGCATTCATGAGCAATGAAACATTTTTAGACTAGGTACAAAGTATTTGCTAGACATTGGGGCAATTAATTATATATATATATATATATATATATATATATATATATATATATATATATATATATATATATATATATATATATATACATATACATAAACATATACATATATATATATATATATATATATATATATATATATATATATATATATATATATATACATATATATATATATAAAAATACATATATACATATATATATATATATAATATATATATATATATATATATATATATATATGTATATATATATATATATATATATTTATATATATATATATATATATATATATATATATTAGGGCTGTTCATGTGAACACAGGAAAAAAAAATTTTTCTCGGATTTGAATGCATAGTTGTTCATTTTGTGCCATTTGACATAGTAATTGACTGTGGAAAAAATCTTTCCAATCAGATAATGTTTAGGGGGTGCTCAATGACCATAAAGTTTTACGAAAAACGTCAAAAACGTGTAAAAAGTTTCAAAGTTCCAAAAATTTCTAGAACCTGGTTAGTTAGATTTTTTCCACTGAAATATTGTCCGATTGCGTGCTATATAGATTAATTAAAGTGCAGCAGATTAACTGTCATCAGGGCACCAGACTAAAAAATGTCTGCTAGTGTTTAAAACAACTGTG